>NW_021130774.1:857758-1026122 GCF_004193835.3 Ostrinia furnacalis | reverse complement strand
TATAAGTATTTTCTTGATTTGTGGGTGATATAACATTTGATGGTTAATTGTCTTCCCTTTGATACTTATTTGCATGTCTAGTGCTTCTTTTATTCCAGCTTTGTTTCCATCTGCCATTATGGCTGTTATGCATACCGTTCTTGGTTTTAAGTCTTTATTTATGAACTTATCGTACACTTCGTCGTTTATGTATGATCTCGTGGCTCCGGTGTCTACGAGTGCTTGATATTTTTCGCCTAGTATCAATACATCTACGAAGGGACGGTTATCTTTAATTTGCGGACTTGTATTCATTGTCATGGCCTGTGTGTACTCACTTGTTTTCTTACAACACTGTTTACTCATTTTGCCGATCTTGCCACAACCGTTACAAAATAGTACTTTCTTACTTCTGCAAAAATTGGACGTTAGACTAATGGAGTAAACTCTTTATGAAAACTGTCTGTTTGCGTAGTAACTCTTCTCCGCACCTTCTCTATACACTTCCACGGCCATCTGGAGCTCTTAAGGTGGCTCTGCAATCATCGATCCATAGAACTTTACTCCATTAGCCTTGCGTCCATTTTGCATGTTCTCTAGAAAACGTAAGTCGCACTTCGCGAAGGTATCGGAGAAGTTCTGGTCCTCGAGCTGGTCTTCGAGTATGCAGGTTATGATCCTCCATCCTTCTTCTTATTGTATGCTCACTGACATTCACTGGGCTTGCTGTTTGTAAACGCTGGCGTATCTCAAACGTAGTGAGAACCCGATTTCTTGATATTGCAAGCACGATAATCGGGTCGTCGGGCGCTGATTTACACCTTAATTCCCCACTTCTTGGTCATCTTGTGTAAAAGGCGGTCTGGTCATGCCTTTTTAACGTGTATCTTAAGTTTGTACGCCATAAATTGAAAGTTTCAGCCATCTCCCGCTGCATACGCCCTTGACTTCTAAGCAACACTATTTGAGCAACTTGAGCTGGAGTAATGGGCATTATTCTCAAATTAGGGAAACAAGAATAACCCTAAGATTAATTTAAAAAAAAAAAAAAAACGCCAAACCCTTACAACATTTAATATCGAATGTAAACTTACCCGTACTCTTTACGCTCCAACAACGAAATGCGTTTCTAGAGTCAAAAAAGTTAAACAGACGCATTTTTTTATGAATCTAGCCCCTTAAATTAACAAAAACAAATGTACTGTTAACATGTCACACGAAACTTAGGTATACAACACCTATTTGGCCTCATATCTGGTTGTTTAGGCTTGGGCCAAATTCCGTGCCGCTGAGTGTAGGGGGGTCACGCCCGGCAGTGAAAAGACTGTGAAACCGAGTGTCTCAAGGGCGAGGAGGAACGCCTCACCCTCTCAAACGTGCCTTCCAGGAGGCCAAGGTTCACAGCCTAATATACCGGCGGCGGCAGGAAATTTCAGCGCCTTGAAAAAGGCACTGTCGGTCGCTCCCAATCGAACCGAACCGCCTTTAGAAAGGCGTTTAACTACGCTTGTTCGTTATCACCGTTAGGTATCCCAAGCGCAGCCGCGGGCAAGCCACGTAATTGTGACAAAACACCACAGAAACAAGACTCGCAGAGCGAGGGCGATAAGCTCGAGGAACTCGGAGCGCAGCGCATGCGAGCGGGCGGGCGAGGCGGAGCGCACGTCCGTACCGTGCGAGCGATGCGAAGCGAATCGCTAGGCGCCCGCGGTCGCCGCCGTCTCTTATATTAGCTCGGTCCGTGCGGCGTGCGGCCGCGCAGCCGTAGGGTTGTCAAAATCTCCGTGCTCGGTGCTAGGGCTGTCGATGCGTCGCGGGGCGCGTCACAAGTTTAAATACTAAATTTTTTGAAGGCGATTCGAATACGCAAACGATTCGAAGTCGAAAGTTTCTCGTGCTAGAGGTACTGAGAAGTATCTGTCTTCTCGTGTAGCGAGATAAATAACAAGCTACTCGTACTTTAGGATTTCGTTGAAATATATTCGAACCCGTTTCAATGAAATGCGAGATTGAATTTTTATTTCATTAGAATGTAACTTTTATGTTAGACCCAAGTTTCATTTACTTATGTATGTAATAATGAGTATCATGTATTTGCAAAATCTCACCTATTACAACAGCTTAAATTAAAAGGTACTCATGCATTGGCATAATTATTCACCGTCGTGTCGCCTACATCTAAATATTATACCTACTGACTGACTGACTGACATAGTGATCTACCAACGCACAGCCCAAACCACTGGACGTATCGGGCTGAAATTTGGCATGCAGGTAGATGTTATGACGTAGGCATCCGCTAAGAAAGGATTTTACGAAACTCCACCCCTAAGGGGTAAAACGGGTTCCACGCGTACGAAGTCGCGGGCGGCCGCTAGTGTATCAATAAAGCTGTTATATCAAGTTGATTTGTAGTTACAAGAAAAATCAATCTAAACTTTCCACCATAGTTTTTTGTCCTCGGAACAGGATCTCTAAATATAGCTCGTGAAAGCAATAATAACGCTATTGTCGTTGAATCTGTGTCGTCACACGTTATGGCGTCAATAAATCGCGGCCATTCGTAAACACAATGCGATGGAAATAGAAAAACTGCATTCTTGTACAGAATGTCGTGACGGACGAAAATTAGGCGCCCATACATAGTGGGTCGTAAAGGGAAATTGACGAGAGACGTACGAATGTCGTCGATGTTTAAGAATAGCTTTTATTACAGTTTTTTAGTGGTCTTCATGATTGAGATTCTGATAAAAAACACGGAGAAAAGCAGCCATTTTACTAAATCGACGTTTTGGAAGTATAAAGGTTGGGAAAGGTTAATTACTTACTTCAGATTTTGTTTTTCAATCTAAGTAGGTATGTACTTAGCTTAAAACATTAACAGACAACTAAATAGGAAACTTTACATGAAAATGAAATTACTTACTGCACTGGTGGTCCAACAATCTACATGATATCCAAAATCTATAATCATAGAGCATTGTTCTCCCTGATAATAGCTTGTCCCTCGTAATATTTAAGTACTTAATGAGATTTGGGTGTAGCCTGGGGCTTTTCCGTAAACAGCAGTTTGTAACGGTTACTGCCGATATGCTCCGATGTTGCCGCAAATGGCCGATGCAGGAAAAAGCGCGGGAATCGATACTCATTTTATAAAAACCAGCCAGTAGCTTATTAACTTTTTGCTGAAAGAAATAAAAACCTCTTTGGTTGTGAAAGTGAATAATAACTTAACAAGATTTTTCACTGGCAAGATGCAAAGTGAAACCATTGAAAAATAAATGAGTTTCTCCACAGAACAAAATGGTTTTCTTTTATTTTTAAATGGCTTTCTGCAAGAAAAAAAAATAATTATATAGGTATGTATAAAAAAGTATTACTTAAACAAATTGAGGCCTAAATAATTCGGCTTTAGACGTCTAGCGTTAAAAAATTGTCTAAAGTGAAACTGAAAATTTCAATTTATTCTAGTCGAAGCAATTTCACTAGTTACACAGACTTAGCAAAGTAGATTCGATGCTACTTTTAACTTCTTTAGTCCTTGAAATAAGCTCTCACGATAAAGTACAATTAAACTACGGCTAAATGGCCCTTATGAACATCTGGCTACTGCTTGAATGGGCAGTTTTTAGGTTAGGATCAAGTATAAAAATATACTTAATGTCTACTCAGATAGGGACGTTTAATTGAGGTCATAAATAAGCGCTTGAAGACGCTCGTGCTTTTTAGTGTGGCTTTTGATGACAAATTAAAGTATTTACAAGTAGTAGTGGCCATTAAATGTCATGATGCTTTAACGCCGTAAAAGAGAGTGTTTAACATTGCTGACTGATTTAAATTGCTACCTAATGACAAGGTACTCGTATTTTTCTATTTGATAGGCCCAAGTGTTATAATTTTATTGATCAAGGCGTAGGATTTTTTTAAAGGGAATTAATTAATAATTTTATTTGCTTGAAAAAAATTTAGTCGGCGGATTACCTATAGTAAGCATAGCTAGATTTTTACGTACTGCATTTCATTTGTTGATATTACATAATATAAATCGTAATCAATCGCACATTGATCCAAAATACCCAAGAAAAAATGTATTGAAATAAATAAAGTATTGCCCATTCGTAATATTTACCAAAATATGTAGCAAGCAAGAAAAGTATCGGCAAACAGAAACGTAATATCAAAGTACAAAGAATAAAATAGCGATGCGATATTATATCCTTCGATCACACAGCAGACTTCTACTACACTACAAAATAAGTAGACCCAAAATAGATAGAAAAAAAAAAACAAAAAAAAAGTTTATTTTGCTGAGTAATTTTTAGATCATTTTTTTTTTCGGACCTGCAAACAGTCATAAACGAAAATGTAGAGCGTTTTCTTCCCAATAACTAAAACAGTAATTCCGGGTTTATCTTGTGTTAAATCATTTACATTCGGGATTTGACCCCGAAAGCCATAGCTGATGTTTTGTTGTCCATCAGGCCAAGCCTGATGATCTATGGACAACAAAATATCAGTCACGTTATTATGGTGGTAACTGGGTTATGGTCACCGCTTTATACTATTTAAAACTATCTTTAAATGCAATACACATTAAAAGATTCGAAATATTTTGTGTACTAGTAAATAAAAAGATAAGACAATGGACCTACTGCTCCTGCCCATGTTACACTGTGTCTAGACCCAGGCGTTTAAGAATCCAGCCAGATGTTGGTAGGTAGCTTCAGCTCTAATGGAATCGCTATTTTAGTTAGTGAATGGTGAAATGGTACATACCTACTACTCACTATACAGATTTGCTCGGAGAATTATAGCCATACAAAGATTTAAGTGCTTTGGGAGTTCTTTTCATATACGAAAGCCTGTCTGTCTGTTACGTTTTCACGGCTGAATTATTAGATTCATGAATTTTAGTGTAGAGAGAAAATGGAGCCTTTAAATAAAGATATATGCATTAACTTTATAGGCATTAGCTTTTATGGACTGATTATTCACACGAGCAAAGCTGCCGAATAAAGATAGTCTTTTTAATAAGCTGGAATTAGACTGGGTTGTGTTCCAGCCTGGAAATCAACCCAGTCTAATTAAGTTAAAGTCTCGCTTATAAAATCAAATGGGGATATCTTGGCTCTGTCTTAATTACACTCTTGCTCTACTTAAATACTTACTTAGCCGTTTGTGGAACTTCTGTTGTTGGTTTTGAATGTAAAAGCGAAGCCAGATGTTACATTCGTTAACAAGTTACTAGCGAATAGCTCTGGATATTGCTCGTTTGATTTTTTATTGCAATTTGGAATGAACGATTGCAAATTCCAGCTCCGTTGTAAATTCGTTTGTACGAAAAGTTCGGGATAAAAAACCATTCGGTCGGTGGTGTTTATGATTTTTGAATGAATTGTATTCTTTTTGGTGGCCGAGCGTTATGATTTATGTCGGTACAGATCTGCGACATATGACTTAACTAAGGTTACTGAAGTAAAATATGAAATCTAAATTGTCTATGAAGTAAATAATTGGTTACAAAAAGCAAGTAGCTTTATTTATCCAAAACTATTCCAGAACATCTTTAATATTTTACACATAAAAATTAATCTTCTTCAAAATGGGTCAAATCTACCCAAAACGAGCTGCATTTGACAGCGCACCGATCTGTCATCCATTGGCGGAGCGCGGGAAACGGCGCGCGCGCGTGACAGTTGCTGTCGGCCATCTTGGAACTGCTCCAAGAGCCCATTAACCTATTTAATTGCTTTGACTAGTCTGTGATTTAACTTCTGATTGAGAGTGATTAGGTATAGATTAGTTGTGAATTGATTAAAGATGTGTGGATTTAAATTGTGTGTGAGTGTGAATGGTGGGCTTAGTTGAATTCATTATATCATTCATCAACTTGTCTACAGACGTCCACTCCTTAAGTACTATTATAGATTTTGCTTAATGAGGGCGCTTACAAGTTTATTTTATTTATTTTTTATTTATTTATTTATTTATTAGTTGGTGCTACTGTAGAGTAAGGTCCTGTCATTCGTCAGTGGTCTCAACTGTTAAAATTAAATATGAAAACGATACCGCTGCACCGTGCTTTTCAGTTCGACCATACGCATATTGGTTACATTAGTTCAAATAAATACGGGATTTCGAAACCTATAGATTTTTGAAAAAGCTTATTTACAAAGCTAAGAACTTCTATTTAAACGTTCCGTGAGATGCAACTCCCACTCATTATTATTATACTAGCGGCCGCCCGCGACTTCGTATGCGTGGAGCCCGATTTACCCCCTTAGGGGTTGAATTTTGCAAAATCCCATCTTAGTGAGCACCTACGTTCTAAACTAAAGGGAACTCCCATGCAAAATTTGAGATTCCAAGCACTTGTAGTTTCTGAGATAACACGATGAATTGAGTTTAGACCTAAACATACAATACCTTTCGTCTTTTACTGTAGAAACTTTGGTGTTTGTTCCTAATCTTCCACAAAATGGAGTGTCACGATCTTTTGACCGTCATCAACGTAGTGCGCAGATTCAGCCCAAACCGCTTGAATGGTCGGCCCATTTCATCCTTTGTGGGAACGCGTATTAAGCCCATATGTAGGCCAGAGGGTTATACGCCGCGCCAATGGAAACCGGAAATTGTAAATATGGTAAGGAAAAAAAAGAACTTAGAGGTTGAACTGACTCAATAAACTTAACTACTTTATTATTGAAATTGAAGAGAGGTTTACACACAATATTCTTCTTTTCCATCAAAAGACAGAGGTCACTCACAACGACTGGTTCAGAGCTGCCTACGTTCAGGCGCTTTTCTTCTTTTTAGGCGCCCCTTTGTAACCTAATGAAAAGCGATGACCAGGCTGAAGGTAGAAGTGAGGTTCACACAGAATCTACAAACTTCACCGTTCGATTACAGAAATCGCTATTCGATTTCATTTGTTAGAAAGTTTGCTATATTTTACTGGTGCGGAATATAATTCCAAAATATGATATTGATGTCGTCTCTTTCACACACACAGCTATACATAGGAGAGAAAAGGATAAACACTAGTTCGAATTCATCGCGCAGAATAAGACCCCTGGGAATGACTCTACCACGTGCGTTGTAGTTTACTACGCTGCACTTTTGATATCAAAACAAGGTCAATGACTCTTTGAGTTGATGCCGTGCGTAGTATTTTGATGAACTGCATGGATGGTAACATCATCTATAGCCCTTTTTCAAAAGTAGGTCATGACAATTTTAAATAGAAAAGTAGTAAAAACAAGAGACTAAATGATATTTTTTACATGTGCGAGTCAAAGCCGTTAAGATAATATTTTGTGTGTTATGCAGTTTCTTTTGTATTTTAATAAAAACCAAATTAATTTTATGAAATATTTCATAATTTCATAAAGTAAGAAATTAATATCACGAATAAAAGAGTTCTTTATACGTATTATTTATTTATTCTACAATGATAAAATTGTAACTGGCCGAACATAATTTTGACATACGACATCTATTTCTTGCTAATGAGAAACAAAACAAATGACACTACAAAACGAAATCTTTTGTTCTAATTTTAAATGTTTAAATTCAAACGTTCCGAACGAGTCGGCCACGAAGATCCAAATTAACCGTGTTGTTTTGAAACCTGAGGTATGTGGGAATTTACGAAATAGCTTTTTTGGATTTGTGTCGTTTTAATTTGGACTTAAGATTAAAAATACATTGTCAGCCTTTATATTTTTTTTTACTTGTTTACTTGTAATGTAAACCAATCAACAGCAATAAAATAACAGTAGAATTGAATTATTATAACAGATGAGCTTAATTAAAGAATACCACCCAGTCACGAATTCATTGAGTTCGGCATCATAATTATCTTGTATCTCAGAAGAATAGTTCATCTAACGGGTTCCATATATTATTTTATTTTCAAACGGGGTTCCATAGACGTGATGAATACGAATAAGTTCAAGATTTCATAAAATACTTAACTTTAGAATCACTATCAGATTTAAAATGCGTATCTCTGTAGATTTGAATGAACAACGGCTAGAAGACTCCTAGAATGCATCCTTTAAAAACAAAGTTGTCTTATAAGATTAAGATTTAGCGTAAGATATAGCTATGTAGTTGTTATTACAATGAGGGCTATCGTTTTTATACTTAACAGTTGGCACCCCTGGCGATTGACGGGACCTTACTCTACAGTGGCGCCATCTTGATGAGTGCCAATGCGATAGTTCTCCTACCACTTTAGCACTCACCAGATGGTGCCACTGTCTTCGCTACTAGCAAGTGACAGGACCTTACTCTACAGTGGCGCAAACTGGTGAGCGCTAAAACGATAGCCCTCATTGAAGCTTTAGTTAGAGCGTAGCAGTAAACTTTAAAATCCAATTCCATCTTTATTCAAAATGTACCTACTTACTCGGTTTATCATTATCTCACTGAACCCTAAGACCACAAACACATGTCTTCCTCACAATAAAAAGGTCAGAGCGCGGCCGGGATTCAAAATAAGCTAATGCAAGAAGCTCACACATTAATTAGGAATGCAATTATGAATGGTGTCGCTTCCCAATTGGGTTTGAACACATTCGTCATGTTGATGTGTACTTAATTCTGTAGTCGTCACTTAAAATCACGTATCATGTTCTTTTAAAGATTTCCTTTGGTGCGACTTACGCCCGTATTCACAAACGATGCTTGCTTTTAAGTGAAGCAGCAAATCGAACGCACAGCGTTGAATAGAGTTCTGTGATTGGTTCGTGTGTGACCCTGTGCGTCCACGCGCACTGTGAGACCTCATAGTAATGTTTGAGAATACGGGCATTATTCTTGGATATGCCTCACTTCGTTTCAGCCAAATGCGTACACTGCTGGACAAAGGCCTCCCAGAATTTCCACAACCGTCGGTCCTGCGCTGACCGTATAGGACCGTATCCAGGTGTGTCCCGTCATCGTCAAAAATGAAAAAATACTTACCTACTGTTATTGAACACTTGATCATGATTTAGGCCCAGACTTTTGAGTTGCATCTAAGTTTCTGCTATAGCGTCCGTTGAGAGACCACACATGACGCGACCAGTTTGAAACTTTCAGTTTCAGTTTCATTCATCAGAATCATCACAAGGTTGCAGTTTCGTTGCAGTTGCGTTTCACCATCTGTTCTGGGCCTTATAGGAAACTTCTTGAGGTACAGACGACGGACCGTCAAGGTAAACACTGTTGTATCTTGTAATTGTAATAGGTATGATATTGCAACAAAAATGTGTAGTCTGAAGTAATGTTGACTGTAAAAAATACTTACATAATTTACTATGTAAGTATTTTTTATTTTTCTACTCATATGCTTGGATAATTGAGTTTACGAGAATTCTGGCTGTATAATTGAGCGAATTCCAACAATGAAATTCGGTAGGTATTTTACCCATGTTAGAGCTTTAAAACACAATGTATTGCATTTCAGCAACCGCAAAATTGGATATGTTTGCGAATTGAGTATTGTTTTATGGATTGGTGCAAGCCATAAACGGCTTTATTGTATGTTAATAAGTGTGGAATTTATGTAAAATTATTTACTCAATAGTTGCGCTTTATAGGCTTGCCTTTTTATTTCGTATTTAGGCTAAGGCAATAAAACTATACAGCCAAAAATAGCATCCTGACACATCTTTACTGTCATTTGGCAGAGTTATTTTACAGCTCCTTTTTCAGTTTCCGTGCCAATTGCATTTCTTTTAATATCGCAAGAGGCTATAAGTATAACTTTTATTTTGGACTCAGTCCATGTTTTGGTATATGTAGAACTGGGTCATTGAATTTAAAACTGTTTTTTTTTTAAATAATCCTCAAATACTTTTTGACACTTGGATTCTACTCGTACTTAGAAATCATCAAAGTCAATGGAGTTTTGGCTTGTATCCAGGTTACACAAGGATAGGTAAAATATTGTGACATAAGTGAAAAACGGTTTCGTTAGTTCACATTTAGAGAGACTTAATTATATTGTAAACCCTAGAAAAAGAGGCTGACCAAAGTTGACCGAGTTTCTTGCGCTGTTTCTTCCCAGCACTGGACCATTTATTTTCCCGAAGCAGTGGTAGGGTTAAAGCAATACTGAGAAATGTATAAGCATTTCTTAAAAGCCTTGTTGCAGAAAATAAATTATGTGATTAAAAGTATGTGATAGCTGAATACAGGATGTGTGTATATTTTATTATTATATGTACTAATTTACGTCACAATTATCGAAAATAATATCCTCTCTCTCTCTCTATTACTTGGCAATTTCCTCACATCCCCAAACAAAGACAGTTGTCCTCATTTAATCCTTCAGAGGGTCAAACGGGTAAAAAGGATGCTACTAACGAAGCGAAGGCACAACTAGGGTGGGTAATTTGCCTCCACCATAGAATATGATGGTACAGAAGACACTCAAATCTTAGTTGAATTTTGTAGGAACTCTCTCGGAGTTGAACTCCGCCGCGAACGTCACAGAATATTATTTCCAAGTTTTTTGTGACTTGCAAACAATAATAAAGCCGTTACGCTGGCACCTTCTTACATTGTTAAATTATATTGACGACAATTATGAAATTCTTCGCAGTGTGATACCAATACCATTAATACCAATCGAAGATAATTTTGTTTTAGCTAATTTATTAAGTAGAAGCAAGCGGAAAATTTAGTCCTAAAGTAAAAGAAAGAGGTTAAAGATACTACCAAATAACAAAAACATTAGTAGGTTTAAATTCTTTCAGCGCTTATATGAAATGGTATTTCTGTTGGATTATTTCATCTTTTGGCTTAGAGCATAGCACGAAGTTTGAATGACTGGCGATAGCAATAAATATGTGCTTTATTGCAGTAGTCATAAGAGTGAATTTAAAGGCATCTTCCGCATTGTTCCCATGATAAATAGACCATAAATTCGCACTTTATAAGAGAACCTTTGTCAATTCCGTGCGATTTGAGATGATTTGGATAAAGTTGGTTTTCGTATTTAAATAAAAAATGAGAGGATAACTGGCCCCTGATTTATAGCTCGCCCTTAGCTATCCCTACATAGAATGGTTGTGATTGAATACTTCGGCCAAAATAAGATTTCATGGACAAACATTATTGAATGCTTGAATTTCAAAGTTACTTATACCCGTTTGTCTGCGTTAATTGCAATATTGATTACAGGCAGAAATCACTGACAATGTTTTAGTTAGATACTTACATAGAGATTTATGCCCGTTTTCACCATCAATCCCTAATTTTTAAGTGACCCCTATGAAAACAAAATTCCTGTTATGTGTTACCATAGGGCTCACTTAAAAATTAGGGATTGATGGTGAAAACGGGCATTAGACTCTTTATTATACAGTTGTCAGTAGGTAAACTTAATAGGTACTTAGTTTTAATATAAAATCTTGCCAATTATTAAAACTATATAAGATTTGTTACAATGTTTAATTTGATGTACCGTCATCGTACACCACATAAATAAGCAATTATAAGAAATAAATCATGTTTAACATTTGTTACAAGTTTTAACTGCATGTTTTCCACATCTGTTCGTTAAAATTTTCACTTTCAAACATCAAGTGAAACCAAGTCAATGCTAATTATCTAAAATTATAAACAATATTCAATGTCTAATATGAAGTGAAAAGAAGTTAATTGCTTTATTGTATACTGTCTGTACCAATAAATACTTTTCTTTACTTTCGAGTATTTCTAAAGACATGACAGCGTTCTTAGGCTGAGTTACACCATCTTATTTTAACCGTAACAATAACATAATCCGGTGCTTATTGTATGGAGTTTGACAGATTTTTGACGTTTGTCAAACTTAAAGTAAGATGGTGCAACTCAGCCTTAAATAATAATATTAATTAGTCTTTCTTTTTCAATTTCCTCTGTGATTTCACTGAACTGCTAAAATATGTATAACGACAGGCAAGTCATTGAAACTACTATACAAAATGTGTGTAACTAATTGTATTGTTAAGGAGGCTAATTATGTTTTTAAATCTTATTAAAATAGGGTAGGATGCGCCTTAGATGCTTAGGATTGGTTCCTTCTCAATTTTGCAAAAATGCCGATAATGTAGCAATTAATTAAGGTACTTTAGGGCAGACCTCCCACTAGGTGGACCGACGATCTGGAAGGTCGCGCGAAGAGCCAGGATGCGGGCAACGCAGGATCCATCGCTATGAAAATCCTTGGCGGAGGCCTTTGTCCAGCAGTGGACGTCATTTGGCTGAAACGAACGAAATTAGGTACCTACTATAGTATACTGTATATTAGACTCTATATAAGTTGTTATTAGGCTTGTTTCCTTTTCAATTTCCTCCGTGATTTCAGTCAGCCTGGAATATTTAGCAGGAGGGGCCCTATCCCGACAATCACCCTCGGGGGCCGTCTGTACTGCATACGTTATGGGAGCGATATCACACCACTCTAATATAAATTAGGGGTTGTTGGGGAAATTAATGCAAGGTGTGTACTGATGCTTTAGGGAAAGTATGCACTTGACTACATTATTTTTTTCGATACACTTACTATTACAGGGTCAGAAGAAAAACGGTTCACTTTTTAAACCCATATTACCATTATCTACTACCTACACTATCTACACTAATATTATAAAGAGTAAAACTTTGTTTGTTTGTTTGGTTGTAATGAATAGGCTCAAAAACTACTAGACCATTTTTAAAAATTTTTTCGCCATTCAAAACCTACATTATCCACGAGTAACAAAGGCTAAATTTTATTTTGAAAAAAAAAAATAGGGTTCCGTAAAATATATAGATAATGTTGTCCACGCGCGCGAAGTCGCGGGCGGAAAGCTAGTCTATCCATAAATAAGGAACAAAATAGTTTTTTCATAATTTTATCACTTAATCATCTTGTTCATAAATCGTGTTAAAACATCACTGAAAAACATAACCCTCCTTCTGGCGCAATCGGGTAAAAAGATAAAGCGCTACCTATGGTTAAAACAGCGCTTATGACTGTATTTTTTTAAATAACCATAAGTAGTTTTTTTATGTAAATCGTTCGCTGGAATGTTAATTGTTTTATGAAACGTAGCCTATTATATTTAATTACTTCATTAGCTTAGGCTTTGTGGGTGGTAAAATTATATAGACCGGAAAATTAAGCCTAGATTGGCCTGGCAATTCGAGGTGAACGATAAGATTGCCTGGTATTATGTAATTAATTAAGTTTTAAACGAATAAGGCTTTTCTGTAATGGATTTACCTATTGACCACTTAATTGAAAATAATGAAGAGATAGAATATACTTTATTGTACACCACACAAGATAGACACATAAATAAAAAATACACGAAACCGACAACCCAAGGAGAAGATTCTTTTTTTTAAACAACTTCAGTATTTATTTATTGTGGGTTAGTAGAACTACAGACAGTTTGAAAAGCACAGTTGATATACATAGAGTTTTAAATAAGTCTTGAAATAAAAAAGGCCTTCATTTCAAAGGATCTACTTACGGATGGAGCTGGCTGGAGTTGGGACCAATATTGGTGATATTGATGCAAATTATCGGATCCACGTTGGCTTGGTGCCAAATACGCCACGTGGGGTTACCCGTATGGCTGGGACTGAGCAAATTGGTTGTGTCAACTGAGCAACTCTAACGCAGCTTTCTACTGACTCATTTACTCGAAATTGCGCTATGGCACAATAAAATGGAACTGTATTCCCAATATAATTCATTTTCCGAGTTTCTAATTAATGCGTGCCAGCTCTACCGTCTCTCAATATATGACATTAAAATTGTTAAACATTAAAGTAAATACTTATAAGAAATTAAGGATTACATATCACCTTCAAATTAGAGACATACAATTTCATTTCCATACAACTGGTAGGGGCGCTGCAACTGCGCTTTTAGAAATTGTGTGAAAACTATCATTGGCGCTACTGAAAGAAGCGCTTCTAATTTGGAGATGCTCTTAATATACAAATACCTACGAATGAAAGATTCATACGTTACCTCAAATGTTCAATAACACACATAGCATTTAGTAAACATAATACATAGCACTTTTCGATATTTACTGATCCAGTGCAGTGATATGCTACAACCCATTTTGAAGTAAAAAGAACCATGTTGGCAAAATTGCGTGGATCAGCGCAGTGGCGGCCATGCCTACGAGTATTATGCTATGTTGTTGGCTGGGTGACACCCATGTACCAACTAAGTGGATTTGACGTCCAGCCAAGTCCTGATTTGGCAAATACCAATACGTTCCATAATTGTTGGCTTGCTGCTATGCGGTAGAATAAATTAGAGGGAAAACCGATAATCTAACATAATAATCGGTTTCTCTGTTATATTTCAATAATGAAATATCGAGGTGACACTTTGTGACCGTGACCGCAGGCTCGTATTACGAAACGACTACGTACGTACGATTTATCTTCATAACTTTTAGGTATAAAGAAAATATCTATCGAAGTTCAACCAATGAAAAGTCTCTATGCTTGAAAATTGAACTTCGACCCGAATTTTAACAGCACCCAAAATTTGATTCGAAATATAACATAGTTTTTAGTCTGTGATTGTTAATTATTTGGATTTCAGAGGTTCTGAGTTTAATTCCTAGTTAGGTTGATTTGTTCTTGCTTTTATTAACTAAATTTTAAATAAAATTTACACATAAGTGTTTGTTTCGTAGCAACGCATTCAATGCGCGATCGGAAATATTTAATTTTGTTCTTTATTAAATACCACTAAAAGATCAATTAAAAAAGATGTAATTAAGATAACCATTATTTCCCCGTACCATTAGAGTTAACTCCGTTACTTACTCGTAACTCATGTTTAAAAGCTAATTGCGGAGCTTTTAAAGTTCCCGTATCATAGAAAGCTCGGAACGCAATTACAAATGGAACCGTTCCGTACGTGTCCCACTTCTGAACGAGTTACCTGAGTATGAAGTTTTATTTTTATAAAAGCTCTGGTTTTATTTTCAGACGCGCTTTTTTCGAACTGAAAGCTTTAAATACTGGGATGTGAAATGATGAGTCCTACCTAAAGTCCGCTTCAGTAAAACTGGCAATTTCTGTCACAAATGAAGCTGAACAACATCGATACGAATTGTCTGTTAATCTAATTATTTGAGTACCTATGTTCCTTTGTTATCTTTCTTTTCAGCACTTGCCATAATAAAATTGTGTCTCGATGCGCTAAGTAGTAGGGCTCAAAGATAAGCAAGTTTTGTAAAGAACCCATAAGTGCTACCTTTTAATTTTTAATTATTTTGTCGTTTATGAGTGTCTAATCCTGACCTAAATTGAGTGAAAGACTTACGCCCGTATTCATAAACATTACTATGAGGTCTCATAGCGCGCGTGGACGCACAGGGTAACACATTTATAAACCAATTAAAAAGCTCTATTCAACGCTGTGTGTTCGGTTCGCTGCTTCACATAAGCAAGCATAGTTTGTGAATACGGGCGTGAGGCTGGGTTGCACCATCTTACTTTAACTTTGACAAACGTCAAAAATCTGTCAAATTCCATACAAAAAGCACCGGTTATCGTTATATTTTCGGTCAAAGTTAGGTGGTTAAACTCAGCCTTAATATTTCATTTCAGTGCTTAAAACTATCTTTGTTTTTAAGGATACAGAGGCAGTTCAATCTCACTTCGAGTCGATTATTTTCATTTTACATTTACAAAATTGACAGTTTTAACTGGCGTAGGCTATATCCATGATTCAGTAGGTGCGTTCGTCGTTATTATTAAGCCCCACCCAGACGAGTAAAGAGTAGTATTGTTTGGGAAAAACAAAGGTGTCCCGCAAATATTTTACGCGGCACATAGGTTGTATAACCTGTGGGATGTACTCATATACAATGGAGAACTGAGTGCTCTGTTGTTAGGCCTTCATCTGTGCAGGCAATTAATGTAAAGCAGACGAACAGCTTTTTATCGTGAAAAACATTTACGTTAAATAAATAATATTAGTACGTAACTTGAGTTATAAATATATAAATCATGTTCGCGCTAAGTTTGCCGGTCCGTGGAATGCGCGTCCCCTCCTCCAACCGCGATTAAACGCAAATAATTAGTGATTAAACGCAATTGAGTGTTTTATTTTACGCAAATACACAATTTTTATCAATATTAATAAATAAAAAATATTTTCAATATAGTTTGCTAAAGTTATAGACGCTTTCCTTCTAGTGACGTCATATCGCCAGCGGCAAACTTATCGCGAACGGATAGTAGGTACATTATTGTATCAATGTCAATGTTCGGGTCAAATAAAAATCTTCTATTTCTATTAATGCAAATACTTTGTCGCGGGAAGCACCTGGATTCGTTGTGGAAATCCTCGTAGGAGGCCTTTGTCCAGCAGTGGACGTCATTTGGCAGAAACGAACGAAATAAAACTTATTTGGCATTAAACGAGTATTATGAAGAAACAATAGCGTCTGGTTATGCATTTTTTCGAATACGAACTTTAAATATGATGCTCTACATTGTTTTATACGTACCTACCTAAGAATTTCTTGTCTTCTTACGTATAAAACTATTATGGAGTTATAGAGCATAGCACAAACTTCGCTCAGAACTAATCCCAGAACACAATGGCAATCCGTTCCCGATTCTCTGAAGTTCGATCCAGGTATGTACAGCCATACCAGACTTCATATTTTATTGTAAAATCACCCCAATTTCAACTGCATAAGGTTGCAGTATTTAGCTAGACATGCTGTATGTAAGTGGGTCGCGCATCCGCCGAACTTCCTCGGAAATAGAACCGCCGGGTTGCGTCGCATCGCACTCGACATACATAGCTCAAAGGAATGCTAACTAGTTCAGCTCTAGCTAAGGTGTTCGTAGCATTGTTTAAAGTTTTAAACCGTATTGTAACATTCTTTTAGGGAAGTTGGATGCCGTAAAAAGCAGATTTTTTCCAACCTAAGCCTTTTTTTGCGATTACCTCATAAAGGTAGTAAGAAGACGCTGGATGCAGGTCGCTCGCTACCAACTGGGCGATGTGGAAATCATTGGGGGAGGCCTATGTTATGAATGAATGAAATGATGATGAAGCCTTTTTTTAAATACTACGAAGCTCTATCTCATCTGATGGATAAGTGAAAATATCAGGCTGAAGGTGATAGCAAGTTTTCCGAGACTCCTTAACCACAGAGGTACTGGCCATCTTACCTCGTGTAATCTGAAACAAAATATTATCGATAAAGTTAAGACATTTATAAAAGTGATGTGCTTAATTAATTTTACGTTATTCTACGATAGCCTATATCTTTTTAATATTTACGTAATTTTACAGTATCTTTTTTTATCTCCAACAGTATATACTTAACGTCATAGTTAAGACAGAGAACCATGTATTTCGAAGATTTATTTCAACTTCATTGATTCAAGAAAGTTCTTTATTGATGATATAAATGCCATGTTTTAATCGTCCATTAATGAACGATTACACAATCAAGTTGTTAAACTCGAGACCAATCGTAAACAAACATCATTAAGTTAACGAAAACCTATTACCGTTGTTTTCGTTTGTATTATTCGGGATTTATTGAGATTGGTACTAGTGATGTAGGTAAATATAATATCTCGATAACATTACAAAAAAATATTGTCAGTTTTTATCCCGATTTCGCGGCTCTCGGCTCGAGATACGAGTATGTTTGTTCCTTTGTGGCCACAATAATCTATTCTTACGTCAATCGATTTGTTTTAATTTGGCGAGTGTCACTAATATAGTTTACGATATTTATTACAATAACATTATTCTACGAATCAACTTGCTCCTGCACCTGGTTCTTCACGATTCCTTCACTGGCTCTTCTATTCTTCTTCTTTGTTCTAACTTATTTTCATTATAATTTAACCGATGGCAGTTTATTGTTCCGAAGTTCAGACGAAGTACTGTTTCACTACGCAATAACCCCATTTTTACTGTTATATTAAATGGTAGTTGTGTGTTGTATTGTAGTGTTATATTAAATTTTCACACGTTCCAGATAAACTATCAAGCTATCGCTAGTAAAACTATCGTCATTACCACACTACGAAGACGTCTTTCTCAAGGATTAAGCATAGTAATATAAATCAATGTGATTAATGCTACAGGATCTCTTTAATCCTAAAATGGTTGGATATTAAGCACCATCACGCAGGGTTCGTGAACTTAAAATGGGTAACTAATAAGATGGATTAGTAGATAATATTAATTAGAATGAAGGGATTCCGACAACTGTTTTGTCTTAACTGTATGACTTCAGTGTGTTACAATACAAACCGTTTTTACTGTAATAAAGTTAAACTTTAAAAATAATATCTTCTTTATTTTTGTATCTCTGAATTCGTCATCATCATCTCAGCCATGGAGATCGCAGTTTAAAAAATTCATGTTTTTCAGAGAGCACTGCTGCCCGTTCTTTATTTGAACTGTAGGCCCTAAGTCGCCTCTTACGACACCCGCGACGCAACACGAAGGTAGGGATCATGGCAAAACCCTCCACTATAGTGGAGGAGGCTCATAGTCCAGCAGTGGACTGTAGAGGGCTGTTGATAATGATGATGATGGTGATTTCAGCATAGTATGTCCACTGCTGAACATAGGGCTCCCCCAATGATTTCCATAATGACTCAGAATACTCTGAATTGCATTTTTGCATTTAGGTATAATGGCAAAAGTTTACTAGAATATACACTGAGAAAATACATTTATTCAAGTGAAAGATCATGTTTATTGCTCTATGTTGGTAGCAAAATAGTTAATAATGTAAGTAATGTAGGCCCTTTAGGCCTAAGATGCGCGCCGTGATAACTTTTATCGACGTTAAAATGTATTGGCAAAATCGATAAAACGGCGTGTTAACCGCTTATCGCGGCGCGCATCTTAGGCCTACAGGTGACTTGAATTTTCCCTAAAAATTCATGTAATTTAGTGAAAGGTTAATCAAGTATCTGGGTTGCTTGATGGTGGTTGCCATCAGTAGGTACCTACCATTTATTACTATATGACTGACATGAGAGTTCGTCTGTATAGTTTACTTTCCTGGGGGTAAAAATGGTGATATTGTGCATGTTTCCTTTTTAGAAAAAGTAGTTCAGCTTCAAAGAATTTTTCTGTACATAATTAACTCTTGCTCCAGTTTCTGCAGTAATGAAATTCTTACGAGGATTCGTAATTATACTTTTAAATTGCGGAAGAAAGCTGCTGCACTCTCGTAACGGGTGCAAGCTTTATAATATTTTTTGTTAATATTGTAAAATGCTGTGAATTTTTCTTTTAACTAAAGCATTTATACTGGTAGTTGTGAAAATCCTTGAGGAGGTCTTTGTCCAGCAGTGGATATTCTTTGGCAGATATTATTCTTTAAATGTGTACTTGACAGGCAGCGGGAATCACAAAACTTAAGTGACTTCAACTTTATCCCTTGGAATTGAAACTAGGACAGACCAATGAAAGCGTCTAAAGAGAGTTCTTTGCAATGCCATGATAGAGTTATCTTGGCTTTATTGTGAAGGATAGAGTCTTTGACTAGTTTTTTACTTTTAAGGATGAATGGGTTTTTAATTTCCATAATTCAGTATGGTAATCTGGGTTCATGCTTTTAGTTTACTTACTAATGAAGTACTTTCTATGTGTACAAGGAGGCTCCTATCAGGGGCCCTTTAAATTCGTGAAGGTATGAGACACTTCAAACCGGACGCCATTATATTAAGACAATTTGAATTCTAATTACACATTCGGCGCCATTTTCCCTCTAATAACCCACTAAGCTATAGGGACTGCCGGAAGTGACGCGGCGGAAGGGCGGCCATGTTTGTAAAACGTCATGTTCCGTTGCGGCGCGTGCGCTGGTCCGTTGAATCTACATACGTGTTTAATTAGGTGTGAGAACTGGGCAAATGTTTGATGAACTGTTATTATTATAGATTGTAAACATTTATTGTGCTTGATTTCTGGCAGGTTAGACAGATATTTACAATGGACTCTAGCGCTGCGACTCTGTGTTTAGCCTAATAGGGTTGAATGTTAAAAAACCTTAATTTTGTTCAGCGGTTGTTGTAGTTCAATGCAGTCCTAGAATCACTGAGATCGCTATCGATCTATTTCTTAGTGCATATTTACGAAAAGAAAGCAAGTTTGTGCAAACACAACTGTGATATCAGTGAGTCCCTTTTACAATTATTTAGGTAAATCTCTTGCTCAAACTCAAGATAATTTTGTACAAACAAAATATTTTTCAGCTGCTAAACGTTAATTAATACCAACATTTGTTTACATTTATGATCTCACGTTTAAAATCCGTACAATAAAATGTATCAGACAGCTATTTAACGTTTGATTGATAGATCCCTAAAACCAATGGAGCGTTATATTGAATAAGCGAGTGAAGCCAGGTGCCGAGTGCGTGCGCGTGTTATCAAAGATCAGCTATTTGTTTTACTTGCATGTTTGGCAGGGTTCGTAGCGCCATTGAATGTGGATTTTTAGGGTTTCGATGGGAAAAATAATAAATAATAACATTTTACATTGCGCTATATGTATAGTCTAAGCATAGTCTCAGGCTAGATATCCTAGACCGCTGATAGCAAGCCACTAGTAGGACTTAAAAGGAACTCTTAAGGATCACTCTATCGTCTGTCTGCCATGACACGCTAGGGAATTGACTATACTTGCAGACTTAGGAACAACCAAATCTCGGTTAAAAGCAAGATTGAATGTGAAAAAGAAAATAAAAGTATTAATATCGATATAAATATTCTTTTTCTTATAGTCTCAGGCTGTTTAAAGCCAGTATCGTAACCAAACTAGGAGCAATAAAATTATCCATTATAGTGTTCTTTTTTTATGTCTGTGTTTAATTTAGGAATCGAACCCAGAACCAATACCTACTCCAATTTTACTCACTAAACCATGGAGGGGTTTTGAAATATTTTAATTATGCCTGTACTATAAATAAGTATAGGTAAGCATGACTTGTATAATTGCGTAGCGAGCTTAGGCATGTAGCTTCTGAAATTTACGAGCTTTTTAATGAAATTTCATAACGCGTTTTGTACGTGATGGATTTTTAGTTCAGAGCTGTGCGTCTCAAAAGTACTTAAATTAATATGGGCTCAGTGGGACCTTCATATTGTTGATAATTATGTATGGGGTAGTTTTTGAACTAAATAAAGTAACGTATAACTTGGTGACACTCACTGACTCTATAATTTGTACTTCTCGTAGCACATAAGAAGAATCCGTCAAAACACGAATCTAGAAAACTAACTAGAGAAATCGGATGACGGATGGAAACGGATTTAGTGCTAAAACTACCATACCATAGTTCCATGACTCTAAGTACTTCGGACAGTACTATCACGGATACAGTCATTGAGATCGGACGTCTCTACGTACGAATTTTGCTCGCAAAACTGCTCTTAGGGTTGCACCATCTTAATTTAACTTTAACAAACGTCAAAAAACTGATAAACTTCATACAAAAACACCGGTTATGGTTATAATCAAGGTTAGAGTTAGGTTAGGTGGTGCAACTCAGCCTTAAACTTGATTAACTCCGCGTGAAATTGTGTGAAAAGTAAACTTATTTCGGACTCTATTTAAAATACATTATTTGTCCCAATGATATGCTGCATTGTTAACAAATATTCCACTATTGATTATATCAGTAGCATTTCAAACCAATGTTAGTACGAGTTTGTGAGTACTTTGGACGTACAAATCGATGTTAATCAGTTCCCAATAGCTGTTACCGTTTATTCGTAGATCGGGTTCCGAGATTACAAGGTTTATTACGTGAAGTGATGGCGATTTTGTTAATAGCAAGTACCGTTAACCCCTCGTGGTAAGCTAAACATTTAACATAATTTAAGCTTGTATTACTATATTACGGATGGGTTCACCACAATAGCCTAGCGGGGTTTGAACCAGCTTTCTTCAGATCGTTGGTCAGTCTGACACTTTTACTAATGGGCTATTTTCGCTAAAATTGCTGGCACTGGGCAGATATTTATTTATTTAGGAAAACTAGGGTTTTACAGTGTATAATAAATAATGACAAGTTGGGTAACAAGTAAACCACTTATAGGTTCCCACAGGTAAAAACTATTACAGTCACCAAGGTGTAAATCAATTTATTATTAGGTATGTTTAGAACGGATCTCTGCTTCTTTACTGAGCTCTGCTAGCATCGTCATTGCAAGTAGGAATAGGCAGTGACGCTATATTCTGAGATAAGCAGTACGTTTATAAATATCCTGTCTCTTTCATGAATAAAATACAGTTTTAAATCACTACTCCTTTGATTTTCATAGCAACTAAGGTTCGACTTGTCGCTATCCATTTACGTAGTGGGTGCCTCACGCGGGAGCATTAATCAACTAACGTTATGAAAGGTTAAAGTCATTTCCGACCACTCAAATACAATATTTTTACGGGTAACATTTCCTATTAGGTATGTAAATTGATTTTTAAAGGGAGTACAATGGGAATGGGAGGTTTTGTTTCTGTAATGTCATGTTTCGTCGTCTTTTTCCTGTTTAGTATGTATATTATAGTAAGTAACGTTGAATATTAAATATTGAGTTAAGAAAAATAAGAAAAACTGTAAATAAATCAAATGCCATCCAGCAAGAATTAGGCTGGGTATCACCATTTTACTTTGACTTTAACAAACGTCAAAGATCTGTCAAACTCCATACAAAGTACACCGGTTATCGTTATAGCTACGGTTAAAGTTTGGTGGTGCAACTCAGCCATAAACCTACAAACTTACATAAAACATTTGACTAGTTGTAATACTTACACCTTACTTATTAAGATTCATCATCATCGTCAGGTCATTTAGCCACTGCACGAGGAAAACCCTCTCTCAATTTTCCAAAAGCAAAAGGGAGGATTTGGCGTACGGGAGGTCGCTACGCATATTTCTCCCTTGGACGCCTCGCCTCTTACGACATCCATGGGAAGAATGGGAGTGGTTCTATCTTATTTTACTCTGCTGGAATACCACGGCTTGGAATTACAAAATCAATCTTCAACTTCACCATACAATTAATTGTTAATAGTCACTGTCATCACCACTGGCACATTGTTGGTGTAAAAATTAATTAAAATATTTAATCAAATATCAATTATGACATGACGTTGCACTCTGTTTGGAATTTCATTTATATAAATGTCTACAAAAAGATTCTATCGCGAATAATTGAGAAATTTAATTAATACCGCGTTAAAACCGTTCGAGGGGAATGCTATGGTATGGTAATGTATTCAATGTGAAAAGACGTTTTGTTTGAAGCCCTTTTAACTGTCATACTGTCACACCGAAGCGAAATCCTTTTTAAAGACTATGCTAATATTTTTATTAAGTTGGTACTTACTGCATCGTAGGATTTTATTTCTATAAACCTGTAACTGTGCATGTAACTAAACTCCGAAGGGATTGAGTGAATTATGAGATTTTCAATTGGGTTTGTAGAATTTATATTTTTGAGGGGTGTGAATATTGGGTTAGGTATTGGCATAGAATCTATGCCAATACCCAATACAATAGCACCTATACAGTGTGAGTCACGTTAAAGTGTACATATGAAAATAGATGAAATTAGACTTATTTTTATCGACAAAAAAGAGGTCAAAATTTTTTTGAGATTTTTTTTTAATTTTTTATAGAATTTTTTTTCTTCCTATTACTTATTGTAAAGAAAACGTAATAACTTTTAAACTAAGCGGTATATCCTGATAAAATAAAAACAGTAATAATGCTAAATAATAGGCAATACTAAAAAAATACACAAAAAATGCCAACAAATAATAAAAAATTATACTTTTTGAAAAAATTCGGCTTTCAAATTCGTGTTTTTTTGGTTATTTGATAAATTTCTCCAAAAAATGCCCCTATAACCGGTGGTTTTTATTACTTTGTATTATTCTCTATCGTATTACCTTCGTAAAACCAAAAATCGCATGTCTCTATCCCTATCACAACGTTTGCAATGATCGTTTGAACTATGCCTCTCCGGGCGCGCCATTCAACGCTTCATTAACAACGAAACTGAAAATGGCTCTAGATTTGTAATTTTAATAAAGACAAGTTAGATTTCAAATAAAAACAAAAGATTTCGAAGTAAAATATGTATTTTAGTTAAAATTAAAATTGTCTCTACCTGTAGCGGAGAATAATGTTGTGGCAGGCCTTTGTTCAAACGATCATAGCAAATGTTGTGATAGGGATAGAGACATGCGGTTTTTGGTTTTACAAAGATAATACGGTAGAGAATAATACAAAGTAATAAAAACCACCTGTTATAGGGGCATTTTTTGGAGAAATTTATGAAATAACCAAAAAAACACGAATTTTAAAGCAGATTTTTTTCAAAAAGTATATTTTTTTATTATATGTTGACATTTTTTGTGTACTTTATGTATTTTTTTAGTATCGCCTGTTATTTAGCATTATTATTGATTTTATTTTATCAGGATATACCGCTAGTTATATAGGATATAGGATATAGTTTAAAAGTTATTACGTTTTCTTTACAATAAGTAATTGGAAGAAAAAAAAATCTATAATTTTTTTTTTAAAAAATCTCAAAAAATTTTTGACCCCTTTTTTGTCGATAAAAATAGTTCTAGTTTCATCTATTTTCATATGTACACTTTAACGTGACTCACACTGTATTATCTATGCCATACATAATATAGGTACTATTGTATTGGGAATGAAAAACATGTTTCTTAATCAAAACTAATGCTTTATTTTTGTGTGCAAGTTTGCCCATGTGCATATGAGTACTGGCCATAGACAAGAATACAATAGAGTTGAATTAATTTTCAACACGGATTCATTTCGTTCATCACATGATTGACATTTGATTTCTAAAAACACGCAGGTAGTTACCGAGAGCAATTAACGTCGTGTACAGACAGCTCGTCATGTAAAGTAAGATCAATGTTCGATCGTATGCTTAAGCATTATCTATTTGGTTTCTTAAGTAGGTATTATGATAAGTTTCTAAGTAACATTTATCTTCCATTGCGGTGTAATATACAGCCAGAAAAAGTTTCAAGGCGCAATGTTTGATTATCTCCAGTTTTCACGAAATCCTTCGTACTTGATGTTACTTGTTCGTGACTTTTCGACTGGGCTTGATGGAGAAATGTGAAATGAAGAGCATACTTTGTAGTTTCATTGAATCGTTTGCTTCAATCTGTCATTGTTACGTTTTCGCGATGAATAAATATCAGAATGTAAATGGATAGGTATTTTTAAAGTTTCCAATTTTAAAACTCAAAAGAAGACATTTTCGTAAACCACCGAAAATGTTTGCTGTCAACGGACAGCAAACATTTTCGGTGTGTAACGACAAACCGTCTGTATAACATTTTATAATCTACGCAATGGATTTGGTTGCACTTTTTATCAATAGATAGAGTGATTTAAGGGAAAGAAAGGTTTGGTGGGTAGTCGGGGCGGGTTAATAGTTCACCAATAAAAGTATCTTTTGAGGATATCGGTCCAGATAGCGACAGAGATGAAAAAAGGCGGGAGATGATGATTTGTGGCGTTCCTTCGGTAATCGGTTCCTTACCCGTAGAATACCGTTGTCTGATGATGATATTTTTGTTTCAGATGCACTGGTGTGAACCACTGCAGCTTCGTGCTAGCTGAAGACTACCCGCCTGCAGTGAGCTGGTCTCCGGGAGTGGTCTACATCAAGTACGCGTGCTTTGATGGTAAAATATCATCTTATTATATTGACTTGTGAAAATTTTAATTTAAGCTCGCTTGAATTTCTATGACTCTTTAATTTTGTGTCCAAATGCAGCTTTATTTTGAATGTGAGATGCTTATAGGACATAATATGTATGTTGCAGTCAAAACTCATAATCGGTCAAAACCATACCTACTTTTGACTGGAAAAATCAGTCAAAAGTGATATCGAGAAAGGGCATCATAACCACTTTTGACTTATTTTTGCAGTCAAAAGTGGTTTTGACCGATTATGAGTATTGACTGTAACATGTATACCTAAGGCATTACTTATATGATTATCCATAAGATCACCATAACTACATTGAATTACCGGACCGACCATTTGTCGAAAAATAGCAACTAAAATAAAACGCTACAATGTTCAATTCGATGGGCAAAAACGTAAAGACAGCAATAAAAGGTGTTAAAAGGGTGTCTTTTCTGCTGATGTCTCAAGTTAACGACACTTTACCTCGGGATCTTTTGTTTAGGAAAAGAAATTCATATTATTCAGAAGGATTTCACTATAATATTTGGACTTCATTCTTTGACTCCCTCGAAAAGTTGATAATTTGTCCTATTTCCACGTTTATTAAAATTTACCCCGAATGTGTCACGTGACGCGTGAAATTGATTTTGGGCAGATGCAATAAGTTATCTGTGACGTCACAGTGCAACTGCGCATGCCATATCACGCCCCCTAAGTTTATGCAATTGCCATTTGTATAAAAATTTAATAAGTTTATGTTCCGCTTTATGGCGAGGCATAAAATGAAAATGAATGAAAACCATTAAATGAAATTCAAAAAAATGTATATTGATGACTTTTTTTTTTGTTACACGAATTTTAGCTACGATCTTCTTTCTTATGATTAAAATATCGTTGCGGGTCCAATGCATGCACTAGTTTAAATTTTATTTGGCCTTCATCGATTAAGTTTTATAGCTTCATCAAGATCATTGTTTGACCCTGAAACCATTTTCCAATACTAAATTAATCCCAGGATACTTAACATTCTGTTAACAGTTAAAATTACCATCAAACTAAATCACAGTCAAACAAAGAATTATCAAATGTACATCGCCTTATGTTTACATAAACGTAATTACAGCGATTGTTACCCAATTGCGAATAAGCAATCCACACAACAAAAATTTCGTTCTGAATCGTATCTAAAATTCAAAGATTAAAAACATAGACCGTAACTAATGGAGTTAAGGAGAATTTTCCCCTGTAGCTTGATAGAAATAATAGGCGATCACAAATAACTCACCGGCTACCATTTCGTGGCCATAAACGCATTGTAACAGTAGTATGTCTCCCCTATTAGATTCCCACGTGCCAACCCTATTGTCCTAAAACCAGTATACGCAAACCTCCGATCATCATCTAAATATTTAGAGACTCTCTTGAATTCAAAGGGGGGAAGAGCTCAAGTTACACTGGTGATTTGGCATTGACACATTTTACCCCAAAATGTCGAAATGTCCCGAAATCAAGGGCAGGCTAATGGAGTATGGCAACGAACATTTAGAGGCACGTGCGTGTGATTTGAAAGATGTTTTACGAGGCTTGTAAAGTATCGGATGATTGGAACGTGGTATTGTACGTCACTATCCGGTCGGTGAGTGCGTGAATGACGCATGATAATGGTAAGGAAACCAAATAAATGGTGTTTGAGACTAACGCCCGTATACACAAATATTCCTACGAGGTCTCACAGTGCGCGTAGACGCACAGGGTCACACAGGAACCAACCACAAAGCTCTCTCTATTCAACGCTGTGCGTTCGATTTGCTGCTTCACTTAAGCAAGCATCGTTTGTGAATACGGGTGTAAGTGGTGTAGCAGTTGGGTAGTCACTTAAATGCAAGCGATTTCCGCAGTTTATTGTGCATTTTTAAGCCCAAGTGTTACGCTCTATGTCGAAATGTTTTTCTGTAGAATGACTGATCTTTTTTCGGTATTGTCAACCGTCGCGTAGAGCTTGATATTATTAATGATGGGTATTACAATGACAACTTTTGTCGTCATGAACTGCAGTTTTTAAGCTATATTTGTCATGTTTTAAGGAGTTTCTACCAAGGTGAAAGTTTTTCCTTTCGTAACATCGATGGAACTAATACATTCGTATCAAGAAATCCAGGGGCAGATCATTACTTATCTTGTAATTTATTGCCTATCTAGCCATTCGGTAGAGGCCAATGTAGACTAAGAGCTAGTGAACGCCGGACCTACGTCATTTTATATGAGCTGAAACTTTGTCAAATGATTATAAGTTGTTTCCACATCAGCCAGATAGTTTTACCAGTTCCAACTCACAGACAGACAGTTTTTTTAGGATAGCTGCCAAAACCACGATGACCCAAACTTGATGATTCACCAACATTCTAACCTATATTGGGAGCATACGCTGACAAACTTTCAGCTTTTATAAAATGACGTAGGTCTGGCGTTCACTAGCTCTAAGTCTAATGCCAATGCCCGTGGGTTTTCTAGTACGAATGGGCATCCATTACGCCCTATGACCAACGCATAATAAAAACATTTATCATGCGACTTATAATAGAAAATTGATGGCCTAGCCCATTTCTATCGCGAATATTGCTGTCAGGCGCCATTATTGTAGTTTTTTGTGTGCTTTTTCGATTATTTGGCTAGTAATTGTGTTCTGGGGGGATAATAAGACATTACGATAATGGAAGAAATGTAATGTCTTTATTATGTGCCGTTAGTGTATCTATACTTCTATACTAATATAAATGCGAAAGTAACTCTGTCTGTCTGTCTTGCTTTCACGCCTAAACCACTGAACCGATTTTGATGAAATTTGGCATACAGATAGTTTAAGTCCCGGGAAAGGACATAGGGTAGTTTTTATCCCGGTTTTTGAAACAAGGAAGCGCGCGATAAAGTTATTCTGAGACAGACAAAATTCCACGCGGGCAAAGCCGCGGGCGGTAAGCTAGTTTGTTATAAGTAATAGTCATTAATTCTAGGGAAATATGATGATGTCGTTTTACCAAACCCTCATTTTAAGATCTAATACCATTATCACACACGCGAAAAAGACTGTTAAATAAGTAGATTTACGCCCGTATTCACAAACATTACTATAAGGTCTCACAGTGCGTGTGGAAGCACAGCGTGACACACGAACCAATCACAGAGCTCTATTCAACGTTGTAAGTTCAATTTGCCGCTTCACTTAAGCAAACATCGTTTGTGAATACGGGCGAGTGACTTGTAGATACAGGCGGGTGAATCCGCCAACAAAAGCTAGTTATTCAACGAATTGTACTATCCATCCATCTTATTAGTATTCATTAAACCCATGGGTACACTTCCCAACGAGCAATATTTGCGGAATCGAAAATCGATATTAATAAAATAAAAACTAGGCCACGTGCATGATGTATGATATGTAGTTAAAAGTGGCACGTTTTGATTCCAACTTTTTCGAATTACGAGTACTTACAATTTTCAATTTAGTACGTATTACAAATTGTAAATTGCAAAACAAAAAGGCCATTTCCGACAACAGCTACGGATTCCATTAAATTTCTGCCCATTGTAATGTTGGATGCATATCAAACTATACATTTTTGTTGTAATATAGCTCTTATTACAACCACATAAGCTGCCACAGCGTAAAACTTGAACTGCCTTCATACATTGCGAACGCTTTAGACCATGAAAGTTATATTATTGCCAGCGAACAAAACGCGAGTTAATTTAAATTCATAGTTACCATGCATATGTATGCTTCGCCATCCGATGCAGATATTAAATTGTAATTAGTTGTGTCGGTTTAAAGTTATTTCATAGAAAACATGTAACTCTAGAAAAAGCGTTTTAATGATTTTCTTTTTCGCATATTACAGTATTTTCTAAATTAAAATGAAGGAGTAATTAGGTACGGACGTCATCATCAAATTAAGCACTGTGGCATTTTACCATAAAAATGTACACTCGTACTTATGTGCTGCTTATACTGTATTTTCGGCGTCGATAAGCATTGCTAAAATTGAAATCAAATAAAACCCTAAGATTAATTCCGAGCTGATAGACAGTAGCATAGGCCTCTAGTGATCCTACTAATATTATAAATGCGAAAGTTTGGATGTCTGGATGTTTGTTACTCTTTCACGCAAAAACTACTGAACGGATTTTGATGAAACTTTACAGTATTATTGTATATAACCCACAATAACATATAGGCTATAATTTATGACGATCTGTGACAAATTAAATTTCATGCGAGTGAAGCCGCGGGCAATAGCTAGTCTAATATATTTTTTAGAAGAGCAAAGTGTTTTCAGTATGATTTCAGGAATGCAATAGGTACAATCGATATCCTGCATTTGTAGAGCTTTGTTTTCTCTTTGTTGCCTATTTCAGCAGTTATGCATCAGTTAACGATAAAGCGATTTTAAAAGTTCGTTTAAATCGTATAGCGATTTCGTTTCCTTGTTGATTGTGGCCTTAGTTCCAACATTATAATGTTAAGCGGTCTTATATTCTACATGCAGTCTAGTATAACCTCTAATCCTTATGTAGTCCAGGCCACAATTATCTAGTTCATTTAACCCTCTGGGGCTGTGAATATTCATGAAACATGCTTCTAATCCAGGTTTTATTATCGGCCGGAATAGGCCCTTTACAGGGACTAAGCTAAGCCCAAGACAGACATGTTTCGGACGCGATATTAAAAAGCTTGTGACATATACGGCCTTATTAAAAAGAAAATTGGTGTTTTTACCCGACTGCGCCAGAAGGAGGTTAATATACAGGATGGCCAGGGAGTTGACGTTCAAAGCAAAAATTTAGATTCCTTACATCAAGGTGTATCTAAAACACCCCCATGTATGTTCTACGATATTGCTTAGTTTAGGAGATATAGTTCATTTTGTGATTTTAAATGAAAGAATTAACTCTATCTCCTAAACTAAACAAAATCGTAGAACACGTTCGTTTCAGCCAAATGACGTCCACTGCTGGACAAAGGCCTCCCCCAAGGTTTTCCACAATGAACGGTCCTGCGCTGCCCGCATCCAGGCTCTTCCCGCGACCTTTACCAGATCGTCGGTCCACCTAGTAGAAGGCCTGCCTATGAGGGTGATTTAGATACACCTTGATGTAAGGAATCTAAATAAGAGCTTTGAAGATCAACTCCCTGGCCACCCTGTATAAAATAGCAAGTTAGATGTATGTAGACCGTGGGATGTTGCCCTAAAGGCAGTGAAATGAGCTAGTTTTATTCTAAGATCGACAGTTAAGGTTCACGTTCACCGCGTTTTTAGAATGTTACTAGAATTTTTCATAAACAGCGCCACAAACGTGCGATTCTAAAATGTGCCCTTTAAAAAACTACATTGCTTAGGTCACAATAAGTGAACTTAAGACTTAAGTATAGCTACCAAACATTTTAAACATTGCTTTATTTGTGACTATCTCGTATCTCTATGATTTCGCTTAAACTTTACGAGTAGGTACCTCAATTTGGGTTACTATTTAAAGCTAGATAAGGAGTATCATATTTAAACATTGATTTTTTTTAAAATAATCTCTCGTTTCGAACAGATGTCTAACATAGCCTAACGCCCTAGAGCATTAATTTGGTGGTGACTGCTCCAATTTGGCGAATTTTCTTATCTAAACTAGCATCAGCTGACGCCGAGCCCTCGGCCAAATCGATTCTCTATCGGATAGGAATCGAAATGTCCGTGTCAATCGGCTTTGTGCTCGATATCGGATCGATTTTATTAATCCCATTTACTGAATGGACGTTAATATCGTTGATTCTTGGCCATTTGGGGCGTTTCTTTAGTGTAATTGGGATGTATTTGAACAATTTTAGAAAACCTTACTGGCCTTATACCTAGTTATAATAATGATAAAATACCCATAGCAAATTACTCATCTTCTTTTTATTTTAATTATTACATTTTATGATTTGAAACGACAATAAAACTAAAATTAGTTACAAATAATTTCACTTATTAAAATTCTAAGTACTTTTAGATTGAAACAAAAAAAATGTGTTGCCAACGACCGTACAGTTTTAGGCGCATTTTTTCTGGAATAATGCAGTCGTTAAAAGAAATTACGATAGCACAAATTTTCCTTTCTGGAGGCTGCTTTAGCAAAGCAAAGCTCCCATTGATTTGCCTCTGGGGTTGGTGTGTATAAAAAAGATTAGTCCTTCTGTAGAAAATCGATGTCTACACCGCGTCGGCTTAGATGCAGTGTAAATAAACCAGGGTCTGGTAAAAGAGGGTGCAGTTTGGACTGAAATTGAAGGAGCTTCAACAAAGAATTAAACTAGGCTTCTAAACTGTTCCAATCTTTCAGATAATTCAAAATATTCTCTAGTTTCTTTCTATGCACTCAAAGAATAGAAAAAAAAATTACAATGGACATCACAAAAGACAAAAGAGGTAAACAAAAAAAAGACGGAGGTAACCCATAAAACATACAATGGAAGAGAAAGCAAATTGAGCAGTGCCACCCTGTATCACAGCGATGCCCATCGCAATGGGACTCCACTCAGCATATACCGTGGTCCACGGTGAGGAAGGCCACGACGCTGGTTTTCACTGTGCCCCATGCCGAGTGGGAGTCACGGACACTAGAATAATTAACTATTTACATACCATTACGCAGTTTATCCTCACAACAAGGGATATGTTTACTGATATGTGACCTTTATCAAATAACAGGTTGTATATGTCACTTCCTCGTACGTACACTATTGTATTTTTAGCCAGAAATAGTTTCATTTTGGAAAGATATTTACTCACACGTAAGGGATAATGATATTTGCCGAACATAGTAACATTGACGTCATGGCCTTCATAAATAACACGGGTATAGATCCCTGCCAGTTTGTCTATGACCGATTGGCAGGAAGGCAAACCCGGGAATTAGGGAACCAAATTCGTACGAGTAAAACTAAGTTTAAAGCCGGGTCTAGACGGGTGTAACGCGTAATGAAATGTGTCGTGTAATGTAATGGAAATAGTATGGGCAGCACTTTACATGTAATGCTCGTAGTGTCGTCCACATGTAGAATTCGTGTTATATTACACGGTGGATTACATTACAAATTACAACCAACTGGACCCGGCTTTAGGCCTTACGAAAAGATCAAATTTCCAATTATCAATCATCAACTATGCTAAAGATTCGATTCAAAGAGCATAGATTTCAAGCCTATGATTGGTTTTAATCTCATAACAATACTCGGAGTACAATAAGACCCAAGGCATAGACCATAGACGGATGCTTGAGCTTGAATCCGGTGATGAGAGTCGTGTAATACCCCACTTAAATGGCATTCACTATCTTTCATTCTATTCTAGTAAGTAGATACTTTTGTAGTAATGTGTAATTATTTTTTTATACACAATTACACATTACTACAAAAGTATCTACTCGATAAAGTCCACTAGGTACTAAGGTACATTATGTTTTTTGTTGAATTACATTTTAATTGCTATAGATTACTCGTAGTTAAAACAATTATCCGCTTTTGTAAAATGTGCTAAGAATTATTACTGAGCAAAAATGCGACATAAATATAAATATTTTTTCCAATGGTCTGCAAACACTCGACCCTCGCACTTTTTCCGCTCATATGCACTTTTTTCTTCAATCAATGCAGTTAAGTATGAAATCGACAGATCTTTTTGATTTTGACCCCACTAAAGGAATCTTTTGATGCATTCTGTTAGATAAATTTGCTTTCATGCGTTTGTCTAGTCAATAATTGGAAAAATTGCAATATTACTTCGTATATTGTGGTGTTTAGGTTTAATTTGATTTAGTTTTGATCTTACAACCCAATAAAACTTACTAAAACACAAACCATAACAACCAAAGGCCCAAACTATCAATTAAAAGTTTAAAAAGCTTTGAATTAAAACCATAGATAACAAAATTCAGTACATACGTAGATATTTTAAAATATTATTTACTAAATGCTTAAATATTTTAATACTACTTTTTCCCAAAAAGAAACTAAATATTGAAAAATAATACGCAAACCGACCCAAGTCTATATTGAAGACGGGTTACTGTTTACATAACGACCTGGGCGGGACAGGTCGAGTTCAAGGGCGGCCGTCGTTAGGCGGGCGGCCCGTCTGCGTAGGGCGGATTAAACATTTTGCGCCTTAAACTTGAACTAGATTACAAGGGAATTATTGTCTGCGCCTGCAGACTTTAAATTAGATTAAAAATAGCGTAAAATAAGATTATAACGAAAATACGAGTACCAGTACTATTATGTGCTCAAGGCTAACTTAAAATATGCAGATATTATCTTGCTAGCTGAATAGACAACTAAAGCGTTAATAAATTATTTACTTTTCGCTGAACATCGAAGTTTAAGTCAAATGTATATTTAATATCCAAAATCACAGTCATCAATCAAGAAGATTAAAAACGCTTTGCGTTGAAGGTTAAAGTTCAAAGTCACGATTATGACTTTACTAGTTTTTGCCTGTGGCTTTACCCGCGTCAAATTCGGTTTTTTCATAGAAATATAAATACATAAAGATATGTAAATTTAATGAAAATCCGTGCTGTAGTTTATACAGAGACCATTATTGATCCTCACAAACATGCACTTTTATAATATTAGCAGGATAATATTTCGTAAGAGCTTATTAGTTCTCAAGAACTACGGTAATTTAGCTTTAAATTGACCCCAAGAAAATGGATGATTTCCCCAAAGATGAAACGAAACTACGCGTTCAGAATACCAACCTTTAATAGATAAACTCTCCGAACTCATGGACAGACATGTTAGTGTAATCTGCTGTCATTCCTTACATCCATGACATCATCGTTCCACAGCATCACGTCTGACGTACGTCATTGCGTAGCTGGTGTATTTTTAGACCTGAAACATGTTGGCGTTTTGCACTGAAAGTTGGCCAGTCGAATTCTTTCCTCCATTTATGTACAGTCAGTAACTATCCCATCAAAAACAATACTTGTCAAAAAAACCAAGTCTCGCAACTCAGTTGTTACTACGGTAAAAAGTTGTGAGATCCATGTAATACCAAGTCCAGGCCAGGAAATCTTTAACGTTTTACATAAATATATTGACTTGGCGAAATTGAAAAATTTTACTCGACTTGGCGGTTGCACTACCGTGCCTCCAAATATTTTAGTTTTTCCTTGATTCATACACCAAACACTACTTATATTCCAAATTTGAAGCTTCTAGGTCTGCTAGAAGTGCCTTAGAATTTTGATGATCGGTGAGTCAGTCAGTGAGTCAGTGAGTCAGTGAGTGACAAAATTAAGTAACTTTGACCCGTTATAATTCTTAAACTACTGGTTCAAATTGAATGAAATTTTAAATATACCGTGTCTTTACAATGCCTGCATAGCTAATGAAAATTCAGCCTTCTAGTTTTATCAACAACGAAGTTACAGGCCGTCGAAAATGGCCTGAATTGCTTCGAGAAAAGGATGGTACGGCCGTGCCGCTTTTTTGCTCGACTTGGTGGGGGCACTGCCGTGCCCCCAGATACATAAAAAATAATATTTATTAGTATATGTTTAACGCTTAATTCATATTGTTTAACGAATAATAACACTACATGCGTTTCCATAGTGTTTATTTTGATATGCCAAATCTTCTAAATCGTGTAAAAAATACCCTGTAGGTACGTATATCGTACAGAATCAAAAATAAACTCTGATTTGAGTATCGGAAAATGGATTGTAAATTAATGAGTCTGACGGAAGCATGTGAAATGTTTTTCTTTGATCTGGCTTTGGTCGGACTTTGATTTGCAATTCATTTAACAGTTATCTAAATAATATAAATACTTGATGTAATAAAATTCAAACAGATAGAGGTTTGAGGTTTATTTTTGTTAGATTCAAGTCGGTATTAGTTTCAGATTTTGTTTCGTATTTATGGAAAGCAGTTGTTCTTACTTCTTTTCTAAAGGCTAAAAGTATTTACCCAGAGATTTATTAGATTTGCCTCAATACAACTGGATTTATATCACAGACCGTACGCCCGTATTCACAAACGACGCTTGCTTAAGTGAAGCAGCAAATCGAACGAACAGCGTTGAATAGAGCTCTGTGATTGGTTCGTGTGTCACCCTGTGCGACACGCGCCCTGTGAGACCTCATAGTAATGTTTGCCAATACGGGCGTTAGTCTTTGTCGCGCGTCACGTAATTATACACTTTTAGAGCCATTTAAGGAGAGTTTATTCAAATTGAAAAGTGACACCTCCTCCTATGACGATGCAAGCGGTGTAAGCACGAATTTAAGCCACAATAAGTCAATTGGCGTGGAAATTGCTAAATATGAAATTCTCTACTATCATTTTACCATACCACGTGGTATTTGTGTCCATGAACGTGTAAAAAACAATAACATGATCAGTTACGTAAGAGTCATGTTCAAATACTTTAATGGCTCATTTAAATTAACCCAAATTCGGCACGAGGTGTCAACGGCCCCGTGACGTAAAAAAAGCCGTAAAAGGCCCGTAAACGTCCCCGTTCAATTACGCACAATGGAGATGTTCCCGCTTTTTGTTTCGAATATGGGCATAAAGGACGGCGCCGGTGGTAGGGATGCTACTAAAGAAACTGAAGAAAATGAGAGAAATAGCTCGTAAAAATTCTAAACTATCAAGGGTAGTAAAGGAGTTTGTTGCGTGCAGGAATACTTGCTCATGAAAATGTCGAAAATATTGAGGATAGTAGCTGTAAAGTCAACTGTGTGGTTGCAACAAAGTAGAATATGACCATCATCAAGTGACAAAAACATTTTAGAACATTATTTTGTCCTCCACAACTTGTCTAGCTAGTGATTGAAGTGCAGCAGACTCTAAATCTCAGAAATGCTCTACATATTTACCCCAGGGTAAATTAGAGGGTCGTGCATTAAATGACCTAATGATGATTATGATGGAGGATATAGATAACGAGAAACGCATTTTTTTCTCTAAAAGACACTATCAAATCGGAGCTATTGTAGGTAAGCATATTTTGGTTACTTGTAGAGTCAACAGCATATTAACAAACGCTTAAGCCTGGTTCGTAAGCACGTAGAATTTTGACCCCAAGCTAGGGGTAGTAGCTTGGGGTCATTGGTCAAAATTCTACGTGCTCACGGACCAGGCTTTAGTAGAATAACGCCTATTGCAACTATTATAAAAGCGAAAGGTCACTGAATCACTCACTCATCACGAAATCTCTGAAACTACAAATGCTAGAAGTCTCAAATTTTGCATGGGGTTCCTTTTAGAACGTAGGTGGTCACTAAGATGGGATTTTGCTAAATTAAATCCCTAAGGGGGTAAAACGGGATCCACGCGTACGAAGTCGCGGGCGGCTGCTAGTAACTTATAAGGACCAACCCTGAAAACAAAACACTAGACAGAATGTCATAATACAACGGGTGACTGTCTACAGGCAATAGCATAATAGTGCTTTTATTAGAAGCTATCAAAATATTTATATTGCGATGAATATGATCTATGAAAGGGCATAAAACTGTTATGACAGTTGTGTTAGAGTATTTATGTTGGTTGGCATATCACTTTGGAAAGAACTAACGCTCTAACGATTCTTAGGTGGTGGCAAAATAAAAGAAAAATATATTTAAAATGCTTTGCATTGTGTTTAATAAAGATAGCATGACCTTGTTGTTCGCTTACGTTACTGAAACCGCGGCGGTTAAAGGTTTGACTCTCGCTGTTATTGAAATGGGCAGGAGCATTTTAACTCCGGATTACTTGATATAGTTATTTATACTATAGTAATATTTATAAATGTGCCAATGTACAAGCATGTAAAAGTTATGTCTATCCATCTAGTCTCTAAAGCACAACCTCTTCAATACTTACTCGTACTTTGGAAGTAGGTAATTGATATCATTGTTGAATTAACTTATAAAGACCAAAAGTAAGTATCTGTCTAAAACAGAACTACACAAAAAAGTACTTTATAGACAACCGATAAAATCCGAACAAAACCAGCGTCAGAAGGTCAGTTTCATTGCCAGTTGTAAAACTCCGGGACACATCCATTCCCGATCGCGATCCCATCAAAGCCAAGTTCAACCTTGTTCGGCTGATGTGAATCGGAATGGAGGGTAGTAAACTACTTTACAGACATTCGTGAATGGGGTGAATAGGGTATGTTTGCGAATTTTGGGATAAAAAGCTAGACGAACATTTAAAGGCCTAACGCTGAACTAGGTTAGTGCCTGAGGTATGGGAGCGGCACAGGAGAGGTGACATTGACATATTATGACGTGACAGAGCATACAAATCAGAAGGAGATCAGTGCCCCGATTGCGCTAATTTTCAACCGACTTCAAAAAAGGAGGAGGTTCTCAATTCGACCCGTATGTTTTTTTTTTCTATGTTTGTTACGCGATAACTCCGCCAATTATGAACCGATTTGAACAAATCTTTTTTCGGCGTATAGGTAATACCTCAAGGGTGGTCCCATTTAAATTTAATAATAGAAAAAACAACCCCCAAGGGTGGAAAATTGGGGATGAAATTTTTTATACGCAATATCTCCGCTGATTATAAATCAATTTGAACGATTTTTTTTTGTTGAATAGGTATTATCAAAAGGGTGGTTTCATGCGAATTTGAAGAAAATATTTCACCCCCAAGGGTGGAAAATTGGGGATGAACTTTTTTATACGCAATATTTTTAATTTTTAGTTTTTTTTTGTGTTCACGCATTTGATGTCGGTTTTATTTTTTTTAAAGTTAATTATAAATGTCACCAATTCATTGGCGCTTCTTCACTAGTTGCACTCTGTTTTTCATTCCAGCTGAGGTGCAAATCGGTATCGCGGTAAAGTTCACACTTCACACGCAAACAAAGACGAAACAACGGATTTAATCACTTTCCAGTAAAACTCCGAACACCTTATTTTTTCGCTAAAACACAGCAAATGCTCGTGAAGGCGTTTGACTTGAGTTTGAGAAAAAGTAGCTTTCTTTCAGCTTTTACACAAAGAAGCAGTTGCGTTTTGTTTTCGTTTGAATTAGCTGTCAAAGCGACACCGCGATACGAATTTGTGATTTTCGTTTGTCTACTAGTCACGTTGTACCTACCTAGTTGAAAATATTTAGCGCAATCGGTGCCCTGAAGTCTCGCTGACGTTTTGACGTTACAAAAACACCCACCCGTGTCGCTCTCATACCTCAGGCACTGAGTTAAGCGCTGACCTACAGAAATGTGAATGCCTCTTATAGAAGGGAAAAAGGAGGGCACTCTGTCTAGGAGAGTGTGTGGTCTACCTACTATCCCTTCTCGTAATAATAATCGCTCTGAATGTTCTGGGATAATAAAATGAAATTACTGTCATCATCATAATCATCATTTAGCCACAGGACGTTCACTACTGAACAAAGGCCTTCCCCAATAATTACCACATCGAAATTACTGCACATACACTGTATTATGTCGTCGTTTCAGCTACATGTATGTAGTCTACTGCTGGATACAGGTCTCTCCTACCAGATGTTCCGGGAAAATTTTGAGTGTCTCAGATTTCCCAGAAGTTTTGAAACCCTATTCGTAGGTCAGTTAGTAACAGGGTTTTTCACTTCGGAGTTAAGTAATTCGTGTTTGGGGCTGTTACGACAAGGTCTGATTTACAGGTCTTTTAAACAAATTCTAGTCACAGAAACAGCTCGTAATTTGACTATGCAAAATTGTAGAGTCGCCAATATAATTAAATCTACTTATAAAAATATCTTACGTGCCTTCTATAAGTTTTCAATTTAAGGGATTTTATGTGCTTCGTAAAGAAGTCAAGTGATTTTGATAAGCATTTCTGTGACATTACCGAAAACGATTAATGTGGCGGGGGGAAGCTTATGTCGCACTAACTGTAGGCATTATAAATAATGGAATAACTACCTGTATGCTATTTGGATTGTTTCTCTGTATTCGTTATCATTCGTTCGTTTCAGCCGAATTTTTGGTTGACAAATTTGCTGGACAAAGACCTCCCCCAAGGATTTCCACAACGACCGGTCTTGCGTCGCTCGCATCCAGGCACCTCCCGCGACCTTCACTAGATCGTCGGTCCACCTAGTGGGAAGCCTGCCCACGCTACGTCTTCCCGCTCGTGGTATTATTCGTTATATTAAATTCATCTTCTTGTTTCAGACACATTATCAATCCATTACTGCAACCGGGAGGTCCACGTCGCCATATCGGGCGAGGACAGCGAAGGTTACATCCGTACCCCAGGGTACCCTAACTTCTACGTGGAAGATGTCTGCCAGTGGCGGCTGGTGGCGCATCCTGAGCAGAGGATACGGGTGACGTTCTTGGACGTCAGTTTGAGGAGTAAGTTCATTTGTAGAAAGATCTGATTATTTATTTGTACAGCAGACAAAGAGGACTTTGTTTAGGTGTATTGCTAGGTGTCAGCTACAGCAGAAAGACGCAGATAGCTGTGTAAGCTATGATTAATAAAAGTCAAAAAAAGTCAAAAGTCAAAATTTCTTTATTTGTTTAGACTAATAAATAGTTCTTACAAATCGTCATTTTGCTCTTAAGGAGCCTCTACATGAATGAATATACATATTTGATCAAAAAGGATTGTTTCAATACTCAAATACAACTACTTTTCCTACAGGACCAAAATCAAATATAAAAAACACGTTCCCTGAACTGAATGACTGCTTGCTGATGATAAATTGTGTGAGAAACAAAAAATTTTTTATGAGATATTGGTATTACAAAAGGTGTTACTTTTATTGTTTCTCTATGGAACCTGATTGGCCCAACAGTATTAGGAAAATTTATAAAGTTCTTGTGAATAATTATCCAATGTTTTCACAGGTATAGGTCCCTTCGAGAGCTCTTGCAAAGACTACGTCTCGGTCCAAGACTCGAACGGCGACTCTATGCTGTCATCCTGCGAGCAAGTGGAGCTGCCCTTACGCCTCACTAGCGCCACCAACGCGGTGGACGTGAAAGTAGAGGCGCGGTCGCAGGGCGCCTACCCGAAGAGAGGGGTGCTCCTGCATTATAAAAGTGAGTACCTAATCTTTTTTTATCCACAACGAGGAAGCTCTTGTCCTGTATCTCACCTGGTGGTAAGTGATGACCAGACCGAAGTTGGAAGCGAGCTTTACCCGGAATCCTCAACCACGGAGGTACTGGCTATCTTACATCTAACTGCCGGAACACAACAATGCTGATAACATTGTTGTTATGGCGACAGACATAGGTAAGATGATGGTAGCTAGCCAGAAGGACTTAGAACAAGCCCTACCACCAACCAAACCGAACAGAAAAGTCTGCTCCCACTAGGAATCGAACGCGGGACCTCTGCGCCTGAAGCAGGTGGTCTTATCACTAGACCACAGAGGCGGTTAAACAAAAACAAAAAGATCTTACAGAGTGGATGAAGATGATCACACTCGATTATTTATAAACTGTACAAGATATCCAAAAAACTGGTCACTGATCCTGAAAGCGCTTCACGAGCTCTATCAAACGGTATCAATAATCGGTTACAAAATAAACTGAATTTATACGAAAATGCAATGTTTTCAGCTTTCATACATTAATTTAGTAAAGGAACACTAAAGTGTTTTTTATAACAAGTCCGTAGGTTTTTAAAGGTTTAAAAACCTTTAAACCAGTATTTTTTCACAAATTACTAATATCCCTGTTAACTCCTTTTGAGTAAGCAAAACGTAATATTTTGCAATAAATAAAGTAGAGCAATAACTGTTTGTCAAGTATTCAAAGTTTTCTAGGACTCTACATTGTTAATTCTTAAAAATGTAACTAGTAACGCCATCTACAAACACTATTTCGAATCTGTACAGCGACATCTAGTGACGGCATTTGAAACTAAGTTTTCTTTCAGGCATTGGCTGCGTAACGCTGCCAGCGCCATCTGACGGTTACCTCGTGTACCGCAAGGATGACGTTGCTCACTACATGTGCAACGTGAACTACGTTTTCGTCGACACCCGACAGAGGGCGCGATTAATATGGTGCTACGATGATAATAGCTGGAATGACACAGTGCCTTTGTGTGTGGGTAAGTCTATTATTGTTTACATAATATTCATTATCAATATTATTAACATAATAAAACGAATTCTTGAAGAATTAAAAAATGTTGTTAATAATAACACCTATTATCCGGCCCGAAGGACCATTTTAATTCAACATTCGCGGTTTTTAGTTATAATTTGAAAGTTTATACATATCATAAAATAGTAAAAATAGAATAAGTACTTATCATATAAAATGTTAAACTATAAATTCTTAAAAAGGGCCCGGTCATAAAGCGGCCTATAAAACCACTATTAACTGTCCCCACATCATAGAACTTGTCGATAGAAACATAAAAAAATTCTTTTGAGGTTATTCCTTGGTGATCAAGGGAACACATGCACATGCGCGAGGGTTGCTTAATATCTCTATCCCTGTCTCGCCCTCCATTTTGGTACTAAAAGAACGAAATAGCATGATTCGCGTCGCTTACTACATGATTATTTACATTTGACTTGTTTGTGCGTTTCGTATCAGCTTTATGCCGTGCGTGATAAGGGTTATAAAATTGTGGACGGTTGTTATGGTATCATTCAAAAGGGCTTCCTTTACTTCAGTCGTTAGTAAATACAAGATTATTCTGTGTTCGGTCGCCGTCGCGGACTCTCGTCTGGACTCGGGAACATTTTGACACTCGCGCGTCAAGACAACACGTGTTGAAGTGAGTTCATACGCGCGATTTTAAATATTTTATTTTTATATTGTGCATTGAATTAAATAAATTGTTAATTCGTTCTGTGACTCGTTGGTGGTTGATTGGAAGATTATTCTGGTCGGGTGAGAGTTGTAGTTAGGCATTTTTTTTGTTTAGGTTATTGGACTCTACGTCGTTGTTTGGGATTTTACGTGTTTTTGACACGTTTTCCGGGAATATAGGGAATTTTATTTTTCCGGCTTTGTTTTCTATGATTACCAAATGATACTAATTTATTATGTTTCATATTTATAAAGGAAAATGATTGAAATTTTTTTAAATGAATCGCATGGCAAAGTCGAGGATTTCAAGGCAAAAAGGAGCAATTTATTTTTAAAAAATTTGATAACCATGTATGAATAAATCTCTACCTAATTATTTTAAATATTCCAAAGTCTTTGATAATAGCGCACTGATAATATTAGTAACAGTGATAAGAGTTCCGTTGGAAACAATGTGTGTTATCGGTTCAATAGCCTAGTATACTCATTAACAATAAAATAAACTAATAAATAAACGTTTCATCAAGGTCTTGGGAGTAAAACTTACGTCACTTGTAAATAATGAATTGCATCAAAATAGCTACGTATCTATTCAGAATAATAACATTGATTCATAATTATTTCAATGAAAACAAATTGATTATGTCCACTTTACTCCATTTTAATAGGTACCATTTGTACGTCCCCAAAGAATAACTGGTCAAAAATAAAATAGACAAAATTTTGTACTAAAAATAAACGCTTGAGCGCAATTTAGACGAGTAATTAAAATTGCACTAATTACTAATTGCTCTAATGTCAAAATACTTACACGGCTCTTGCACAAATAGAACAAAAGGCAAACATTCCTCTGATTCATTGCAAAATTGTTTTATTAACGTCTGTACAATAACAATAATAGAAGGGATTTCAAAGTTACCTGCTATCGACTCGGACGAACATTCGTGCCTTTGTCCTCACCAGATGTTACACAAAAAAGTATCTGCTCTGAACATTCTTTGTTGATAAATCGAGTAGGTTAATAGCCTAAGAACGCATCGGTTGTGCTTCCTAGTTTGCTCTTACTGATAAAAATACAAACCGATTTCAAATTAATGGATTTTAACAGTAAAAATATTCTGAACGAATCTAATTTAAATTCAACAATCACAGGCCTAAATACCTTTAGGCCTGTGATTGTTGAATTTAAATTTCTAGATCCTCGTACACCACATCTCTGAGTTAAGTGTCAAATAAGCCAACTCGTTGCTTAAAGTCCGAGTAGCAACCAAAACCATGACATTGAAAATTTTTGCGTTAAAACACTTCTTACTATTATTCAGGAAGTAATTATGTACTTAGAACTTTACTTGGAGATCGTGAAAGAGATCTTATATCAATTAGTATCGAGTCATATCGTCGTTACAGAATACGGGCCTTACCCTGGTATTAAGAAACAAAGCTCTTTCAAATCTCGATCCTAACTTGAGAATAGAATTAAGATTGTGGTTGATTGAAATCCAATATTTGGGCCAATTTATTGTTTGAAGGCTAGTTCATATTTAACTGTTGAAATACAGAATGAAGCAAGTAATAACTAACTAATTAGAAATTAAAACGTTGTTTTGTTTTAAATTACAAATGAAGACTGCTTCTCTTTAGCGTTAAAACATGCTTTATCTATATTCAACCACCCTTATCAATGCAAGCCAGAGTTCAAATGTAAAACAAACAAAAAAGAATACCTACATTATTGTCATAACAAAGACTGTTCTCTACATGACAAAGTCTCTACATGATTCACGGACTTAGGAATGATTTATCACCCGACACATGCACCTTTTAAAGGGATGAGCAGCTGTCTTGACCTTTTAAGCTGTCAAATGTGACGCCATTTATACTGACAGAGGGTCACACGGGCGAAGGTCAAGGGTCACGCATGATTGACTTACTCCTATAATTTATTGGATATCATGTTTGAGATCCTACTTATTTTTCGTATCTCTACCTTTCTTATTATCTTATCAAGGACTTGATAAATATGTGTATCTATTAAATAATCGGTATCAACAATAAAGATCGAAGTATCGTTTGATAATGATTACAGTGTTGATTATTACTATCGAAGTAAATGGAATAACATTTTATGATGAATAGCTTATGCCATGTACATAATAATATGTACTTTTAAGGCCAGGATATTATAATAATTATGCGTTATTTTTTCCATTTTGTTTTCTGGTTGGTAGGAAACTTCCAACTAGTAGAGTTTTTTGAAAAAAAAATACAGCCATTATTCCATACAGGCTTCCAGACGACATTACAATCGACTTTTTGCTATAACGCCGTATTTGTCAAGAGTTTAGCTTTTGTATAATTACAAAATTGCTAAAGTACATTATGCCTACTAGTATGTTTGTACCTATTTGCTACCTTTCGTGCTTAGACCACTGAAAGACTGTTCGCCTCAAACGTGGTTTATTTCCTTACATTAGCCTACCATTTGGTTAAAAGGATATACATAAATTAAAGGGTAAAATATACAAACTTCTGGCTAGTAATTAGGTGCGTGAATTTTACCATACGTCAGGATTTAACAACATTGCTATAGCAATCTCGGTTCGTGATACACTGTGTAATTAGCCACGTCGCGGACGCGTCACGCACCCGTCTCGCCACGCAACGGGCTTGGCTCAAGTCCAACTTTCCGTTTCCCAAATATTTATGAATCGGCCAAAAATAAAAATTCGTGGAGAGACGAAAATTCAAGACAATCCGATGGATTTCGAGCCGTCACAAAAGGGTTGTTCATCTCTTTTGATGTATGATACGATAAGATACAAGTATTTTACGTGCGTTAAAAATATCCTTATTGAAAATATATTTGATCCTTTGAAGTCATATTGTCTAGCCAAAAATAGAATTTCTTAGTATTCCAGTTGGAATTAAAATTTGCAAACTCTTGATATTGGCTTTTTCTTATGACTGTTTTGGGTATTTGATTCAGGGAATCAATTCTTAATAAAAAATGGTTGTGTAGGTACCAGTGGTATAAAATTAGATAGGGTTTTACTCCATGAATCATACTTTGATTGATTAATTATTATTGTAAATAATACCTTTTGCGAGCGCCAAACGCAATATTGTATTAAAGCAGTACTCATGTGTAAATAATTCAGTGACGTAGCTTTTAACCACTCATTTTACTCGTTACCCAATTAAAATTAAACCGATGGCTAACTAATTGGAAAATTAGCTTCTCGAAATTACAGTTGTTTTTCAATTAACGCACTTCATCCAAAATAGCCAAGGCTCTGGTGGGGCATGATTTAATTATAAAATACATTTTAAATTATTGTAGCTATAAAAACTGTATTATATACATAATAATCTTTACCTATTGTACTTGATAAATAAATAAGCTCAGGTGATTATTAAAGTGATTTCACGTAGGTTTTTAAAAGGTGCTAATTACACGTCCCGAATATATTTTCTACTCGCATACAAAGTCAATTAATGATTATTTACATAAATTTTCTGCAACTTCTCCTAAGGCATGAGGGTCGATCGAGCAAACGATATAAAGAACAATAGTAGAAAAAAGTTTTATAGTCATATGCATTGAGAATACTTAAATGAGCCTGGATTGGAGCTGCTTTCATAATGTAATTAATATGAATAAAGTAATTAATATGATCCTGAAGGCACAAAGGAAATGCCTTCGCTCGGTGCTTCAGTAATATTTGTTAGATTCTGAACGCCTGGGCTAGTTTGATAGATCTTGTGGGTTTTTAATTAGCAACTAGTCTAGTCAAAAGCAAAAAGCGATTTTCAAAATCTTTCTAGTTCTCGTTACTAAGAGATTCTGACTGATGGAGATAAAACTACATAAAAGGGCGAATATTCTTTTTTAGGACGTTCAAGGCACGGTAATACTATCTATTCAAGGCTTGATTTGTCCAATGCCTGGTATAGATCGTTTCATCCACGAAGACGCGCCCCACCAATTTTTGGTGGAGGGAATCGCCGGAAGAATGGTGGGGCGCGTCTTCATGGATGAAACGATCTATTGCGTCTAATGATTAGAAGTTTACATTATTTTGTAATAATACTCTATTTTTTTATTTGAGTTGAACGGCTATTCTAGTCCAATAAAGTCCTAGTATCACTGCGACCGATACTATTGTGATCGTCAATAATACTCAAGTTTTATTTTTTCGACTAAAAGTAGGCTATGTCCTTCTCAAAAGTTCAAACTTTCTCTAAAGTAGGTAAGTGCTCTATTTATTTATACCAAAATTGCTTCAGGGATTATTTTATGCTTCAAAAGGTCTGTCTGCCTTTTCACAATTTTATTAGGCTTGGATAATAATCCCATTTAAAAATTAATGTTGATTTGTAGCTCTTGGTCTTACGGATGACTAATTAAAAATATAATAAAAGTTAACGAAGATCTTGAAATGTCAGTAGGTTATGAAATAATTGGTCTAATTATCAAAATAGCCGTGTCGAGGTTAAGAAATAATTATCTGAAAATACCTGTTTCTCTACCGAAATAATTTATTTTATGTTATTGTTCAATATCGAGTAGGTAGCAGGGTAATTCTATACTTTACTGTTAATTTAGAGCCTGACCGTCTTCAAATGGGCCCTTTATTGTGGTTATAACAATTAAAGCGAGTCCTAATTAATAACCCAATCCGCAGGGCGTTGGTGACGGGTCACGTGCTTGTGTTATTTTGAGGATTTGTGTAGCGATATTTGAGGCAAATTAATACCTTGGGCAATCTGCAATATAAATAAACATTTCTGATGTGTAATACCCACTCCATAGATTTAGCTATGACATTGTATTTTGCCACAATAACATGCCATAATGTATAGTTTGAAGAATAATTTGTCTTACTATATTATTTATTCAGTACTTTATCCTTACAGACGTCTTCAATTATACTTGTACCGATGCACAGTGACTACATCAGTTAAGACTTAACTTTTTTTATTTGAATATGTAACTCAACAAAAACTTTACCACCGCGAGTTAACAGCGTACCATCGCCATCTAGCGGCGAGTAGTGCAAATCTGTTTGCGTATGCGTGATTACAATTAAGTGGTGTAAATACCCGGGGTCGTGGAAGTTTATATGGTATACGTGTCCGTTATCAAGACGCTAGTAGAGTTCGGGTAATTTTGCTCGTAAAGCTGAGGTTATTAGGTCAGTTATTAGTAGATAATGTCATAATTGGAAATGGTTATTTAGTGCAGTATTATTGCAATGTAAATAGATCGCGTACCTAAGTGAAACAATATGATCAATTGCGTCAAGAGCGCCTCTGTAATCTAGTGGTTAGTAAATGAACTTTTTCGATCCAATGATCTTGAGTTCCTTCATGAGATACAATATTTGAAAATATATGTATTTTTGTAATCATGCCCATTTGATAAAGAAATAGCAGATTATATCAACCAGTCCACGATTAAGCTACATCCGACGTAAGGCAGCCCATAAATTCTCAAGTCAGCGATTTAAAACCTCATAGCTACCAAAAGAGTCTTAAATTCCACGTAAAACCTGAACCACTCAATTAAACGAACATTATTCAAGATACGCGTTACACGTACTCGGATCAATACGAAGTGTGAAGTGATCAAACATTCGTTTTAAGAATTCAACGTTCGCGAACAATCTGCCCCTTATAATTTACGCTCAGCAAAGCGATTCAACCTTCGTAAGGCCCGGTTTCCACTAAGGCGGAGCGGAGCAGAGAAGTATTTTGAATGACCAATCAGATTTCATTATTCCCACATTTCCACTGAAACAAAGCGGAGTGGAAATGGATCGATAGCAAAATAGCGGAGAAGTGTCGGGCGGACTTGTTTTTTATAGAACAAGCGGCCGCCCACGACTTCGTACCGTAAATCCCGTTTTAACCCCAAGGGGGGTTTCTCTTCGTAAAATCCGTTCTTATTGAGTACCTACGTTCTAAAAGGAATCCCCATGCAAAATTTGAGACTCCTAGCACTTGTAGTTTCTGAGATTTCGTGATGAGTGAGTCAGTCAATCAGTGACCTTTCGCTTTTAGAGATATTGATTCGATAGCTGCGGCAGTGCGGCACAGCGCAACACATCTCCGCCTCTCCGCTCTTCTCCGCTCCGCTTTAGTGGAAATAGCCAGCTTCGCCGCACATCTCCTTTCGTCTCTGCACCGCACCTTTGTGGACACTGGCCCTTATAAATTACGCTCAGCAAAGCACGAGCGATCCAACCTTCGCGATACGGAGAATATTTGAAACGAATACCGCTTTAACCCTTCATAAATGGGGTAATACCCGTGTTTTTGTACAAAGGGTGTGTTGAGATGTGTGTAAGTTTGTACGGACGGTTATCGTTTTTCTTTTGGGTCCAGACAATCATGACCGCTAGTTTATACTCGTATTTGTCTACGTCCAGTAGAGTTCAAGGTTAGAGTTATAGACAAAAATTTAAAAATAAATTTAAATTTACGATTTCAGACAGCTATTTTCTATTAGAGAGGTCAAGATCAGGTTTTACACAAAAATTGTAAAAAGATACCTCAGATTTCAAGTCAGGTGAAGTCACATTAAACAGAGCTTAAAAGAAGTCAATTAATTGAATTGCTTTGTAATTTTTAACCGACTTCAAAAATGGAGGAGGTTCTCAATCCGACTATAATATGTTTCTTTTTTCAATTCCACATGTATATTCTATCTACATATTGCAGGACTCTTACTGGTCTTCAAAGACCCTGCTAACAGATTCTTTGTTTAGTCATTTTCTACCTTTAAAATTTTATTGTTCTTATATTGATTTCACATGCATTACTCATCGGAGATTGTTATTCTTTGACTTTTTTTGGCGTACATTTGCAAAACCTTGAAAGAAAGCGTCGCAACGAACTCGGTCGCTAACAAAGGGTGAATTTGCTCGTCTAAAACCACAGTTTTTATATAAAATCTATTTATATAACGAGCCAAATCTTAACTGTGTCAAGCCACGGCATGCATGACATGGCGTCGTTAAGTGGCTTCCCTCATTAACCTCTGAAACGACTGTTCATTTACAGAATAACACGCGTTTCGTATGTGGTCTAGCTCTGTCACCGTTTTAAAGACATAATATCCTCTGTCTATACTTGTACTTAACATAAATACATATTTTACAAAATTTTGTGGGATGGATGAATGTTTGTTACTCTTTCACGTAAAAGCTACTGGATGGTTTTTGATGGTATTATTTCACAATGTCGTAAACTTCAGAACTGTACAGACGTGGTGGTTAGAATGAATTGATGAAGTCAAGGGGGACTTTTGTTTTTCAATTAAATACTTAGTTACCTAGTTCCAGTCAGATTTTAATGTAATGCGGAATTTCTTCCCGGAATTTTACTGACTTAGGTACCATTTATAAGTTTTGTTTTGAATGTTTGTGTTGTGTACCTACAACAAGGTACAACATGGCATTAGAGTAGAAGTGCATTAGAAATATATTCTCAAATCCCGATTAACGTACAAGATAGATTCAAGTCTGATTGGATGAATCCCTTCTCGAGTTTAGATTCTTTCATTCGTTTAATTACAGGCCTACCGTCTTCCATAAAAGTAGAGGTTAATAATACACGTTCGTAAGTTTAATAAACAAGGAACAACCTAATTTTATAAACCTAATTTGAATGACCCGTTTCCCAAAATTCTCTTTTTTTAAATATTTGTGGTTTCAAAATAGATTTTCCAAGACAAAAGGTGTTTTTAACGTTTGACTGATGGAAAAAGGTAAAGACATTTTTATGTAAATCGGCTTATGTCACCCTCGCGGTCGGTCTTTAGTTATTCCCTGGACTCTGAGAACATGGAAATGGCCATTAAGCCACGTGTGAAATAAACTACATTTATCATCATCAGTCTGCCCTTTTTGTTGGCTCTCAACACACACAATGTACCTACACAGAGTTGTTTTATGTTTTGTAAAAGCGGAACCTTTATAAAATCCCTCGTGCGTTGGTTAATACAGAGAATTTTCGAAGGAAATCACTTTACGTTTGATATTTAATGCCCTGAAAATTTATACTTTGAGTAATTTGGAGTTTCGAAAACGTATGAATTTACCGTTAATGTCAAAAAATATTGTGTGTCCTTTCTCCATTTTTTAAAAGATTGTGTTACCAAACTTTTTACTCATGTAGGCACATACTTATTTTAATTATTTAGCTGACAAAATATCAAAATAGACGCATTTTAATCAAACAGCAGGAAATTCGTTCTCGAAAAACAAACCTTAGAATGTCTGTGCCAGAAATTGAAAGCAGAAGTTATTATATGACTGTCAAATGCAGTATTTGCCAATTTACCTCCGTTGTATCGAGATAAACAATAAACATTCAACAATAAAACCTGAATTAGACCGATTAAGCCCCGACACGAACGCTATAATTCACGGTAGCGCCAACAAAGGGTACAGTCGTCACTATAATTAAACTCGATAAGTCCGTTTTACGAGCCGACTGTACTCATCGACCATTGAAAATAAGACTTTATTATTAAAACAATAGGGTTGACTAGACATGCCGATTGAAGGTACGGTTTAGCTCGGCCGAAGGGACCTATAAAGCTGGATGCATATTTGTAGTAAAATTGCGTCATTTATTCATCGAGTGCGCGTATGTAGCTGAAAACTCATCAAGATGGCATAATTTGTTGCTTTGCGTTTTTGTTTAATCATTATATTATGAATTTTAAAATTAATTAATTTATTGTTTTTTCATCGGGACACAGAATAATAAAATAGGTACTTCGATCGGAACCACATTTGATGTATCTATCACTGCGATGCCATTTTGCACTTATAAATGGTCGGCATTATTGTATCACTGTCATCATCGCTATCGTAATATAGGCTAAGTGATATCTGCATGATATTGTACAGTCACGGAATGAAAAGGTTCGTCAGTTTTCAAATGAGCACATATTACGGAATATTACCTTTTGAAACTATGTTACAGAATAATCTCGAGTTAGAGAAAATAATCTTTAACTGTTCGTCAGTAAAGTTCAAAATTATTCAGATCAAAGTTGTTTGACGATTTATCTTGTCAAGATTATTATTATGATTGCTAAACTAAAACCTTCTTGTTGGTTCAACCTGCCGTTATATTATTTCTTATAAAATAAAAAAAACTATTGTCAATTGGTCAATGTCATCATTGCATTGCACTGATGATGGGATAGAAAAATAAACAAGCAAAACCTTATTCGTTAGCAAACGTCATATTTATTTAAATGTTAGCAGCACTGTTTCTTGCACTGTTATGTTGGCAGGTTTGACTCTTACAGTACCTAGTGCAAGCGAAAACCGACGCTAAGGTGACGAACCTTTTCATTCAAAGACCGTGTTAGAATTTTTGTCAGTCATTCAGAAAATAATGTGCAAGAGAAATCATAATAACAGTGATAGAGATACGAAACGCCTAGTGTGAACGCAGCTTTACAGTCGACTTTGTGCAGGGCTGTCACACATTGTTGATTGAAGACAAGACGGGCCCAAATGGGGTTTAATGTTTCAATTACGTATACTAATTGGCCAAATTTGCGGTTCTCGTGTTGGTATAGATATGAAATTGCGTGCAAAGAGGCTTTTAAACCGGATCCCTTTGAAGGCATGACTTATTCATGGCGGGATCGGGCGGCCATATTGCTTTCAGAGGGAAATGGATTAATGATGGTTTCGTTGTCTGATTTTACATTGTGATGCGTGAAATGGATCTGGTTTATTTTTGCTATCATTAATTTTGATGGCGAGAAAAGTTTGGTTTGTCTTTTTGTGAATCCAAGACATAAAAAATTAAGTAAGCTGAGAATAGGTGTAAGTGCACGTAATAAATTAAATTATGTACCGCATAAATCAGAGTTAAAACAGTTTGATTCACACAATATCAAAGTTTGCTACCCATCTCAGACTTAATTAAATTCGGAGTTGGACGACCAAGGCGTGGCAGCCCTAGACCTCAGGGGGGCCATACGTCACATTAGTTATGGACCGGGGCCTGTCTCGGGTTCCCTGAATTATCCCATCCGTCACCCCTTTGAGGGTCCCGTACACTTGGGGACAATAAAAGTTGAAGTTTGTTCTTTATCGAGAAACTTTTGACGATCGAACGCTTTGCGGGTAGATTAAGTTGTTTCTGGTTCGGAAGACGAGATGTGTGCCGAGGGAATAGTGGTACAGGCTCGAGAAGTCAATCGTCTCTTATTTTACTTCAAATGTTATTCTTTATTTGGAAAGATATTCCTTGTGGTCTGTACGGCTAGCACGAAAAACTTTCGAGTTCGAATCGTTTGCGTATTCGAATCGCCATCAAAATATTTAGTACGAAAACTACAACAGCGCCCTTCTGAACGTGTCGTAAAGTGAAAATGGTTGCACGAAACTTATTTTGAGAATCAAAATTCTCACGTTATCGTTTAATTCGAAGGTTGAGTATCGAATTTTGTCGAATACCCAAACGATTCGAAGACGAAAGTTGTTCATACTAGCTAGAGGTACTGGTCCTGAAAGTGTATTTTTATTTTGTGATGACTCATCTTTGAAATAAATTAGTACTGAGCTAGATCCTCACGTTTTTTTAAACTTCATGAAATATCTCTCTTGAAACAATTTAGGTAATTTTTGAACCTAAGCACTTTACCATAACAACATGTACTCATTCGTTTGGGAGCTATGATGCCAAAGACTGACGACGTATGCATTAAACTAACTGTGGCATCTAATTTAGTTTAAAAATAGATGATTGTGCACCGAAATTGTATGGTCTGTTTGTGCTGTTGCTGTAGGTACATAAACAACATACCCTTCTTTTCCATTGTGGGTTAAAAATGGTAGTACCGGTCAACGGACTGTCCCTTTTTAAAATATGGACTCCATTTCGCTGGCATGTTTTTCGGAGTGTTGTAATATTTTATTTTTATATTTCCGCATACATATTCAAGCATGATCAATATACTGGATTTGTTACAATATTTTTCACACGTTTTTAGCGTGTAGGCTTCGTACTATTCTGTGCTTCAAATCGAAAGGTAAATAATCTGAAACGTATCGACATTCAAAGCTTGCATTTGATAAAGTTGTAATACGAACATTATAAAAGTAAGAATCAATAAATGTGTTGTTGATAACATTGTTAGTTACCCTACTTTGTCTCGTTTGTGAATTAAATGACTACGAGACGAAATTAGCCGCATAAAAATAATCTCCTAGAATAGCTTCGATGTTTCATTTAAAATTAATTCGTTTTTTAGCATAATGTTAGCTCATTTAAGCAATATCACTTAGTTTAGGTTAAAAACACTACGATGAGCCCCCGGGGCGCAATTGGCTCATAACGAGCACTATTATGTTTTTTTTTATTTAAGCCAAGCTTATTTTTGTGAGCAAATAGTACCAAAGTGCACATTTGCACAATTATTTCGTTTAATCGACGTGCTATTAAGACGTTTGTTTTTATTTTGAGCATTCTTATTTCTTCTTTATTTCCACTTTTTTATGAAATCAGCCTCAAAATGAAATTAATTATATTCTCATAATATCATACATTTGCCAGTCCATGGGAACCATTATTTATCCTGAGGTCATCCATTACTCTGCCATGGGCACGGGCAGTGATGATAACTCAACATCAAGGGACCTATATGCTTTTTGTCGCCTTTTCTATGAATAACATATTTTACTGGTGTTATAATCAACATTCATTGGTTTGCTTAATTTTTGTAGAGCACGTCCTATGACTCGTTTTGTGTAGTTTTAAGGACTCTACACACTAGCTTGTTGTCGGCGGCTTTATTTCAAAAGAATCATGTCGACGACTTATGTCGGTGTTTGGTGTTTAGACTGCATAAGGATTTCTTCTAAACGTGCGATAGGTTTCTATTTGTCAAAGATTTAATTCCTTTCACGACATGGAGTGTTTGTATAAAACAACAAACAAGCAACTCCTGAGCGTTCTCTACTCGGATGTTTGATACAACGGATAACTTGCTACAACTTTTATCAGTCCAATTAAAGTATGGAGAGATGTATATTGTACAAGTTTTATCTTCGTATTCGAAAGTTTAATAAGTTTTACGTGAGTTGTGTTAGAATATCTATAACATGTTATTTTTAGTTTCTTTTATGGACTTGCGATCGTTATTTTGACTAAATTACTCAAGTTGGCACGGGTTGTTGTTCCTAAGTTAAGGTACACGTGTTTCGTTTAGTTACTGGGTCGAATTATCTTAGTATTTTTTGGAATTTAGTGGGAGATTGATGTTCAATCGATAGTACATGTTAGTCAGGTCATCACGTGACTGAAGGAGAGTCAGCCAGCGTAGTCCAAATTGTCCCTTTTGCTTCTGGTGAATTAGAGACTATCTTCCTCCTATAGTGGAGACTGACGCCCGTATTCACAAACATTACTATGAGGTCTCACAGTGCGCGTGGACGCACAGGGGGACACACGAACCAATCACAGAGCTCTATTCAACGCTGTACGCTCGAATTGCTGCTTCACTTGACCACATTTGTGAATACGGGCATGAATGACCTAATGATGATGATGGTGATTGTGGTGATGATGATGACGATTGTGGTGATGAGGTGTTGATTGTGGTACCTACTGTGGGATATGATGCTCAACCACAATAAGGAAGCTAAGGTGATAGTGCTTCCTTTCGAGCGGGTGTTGTGCTCGGGGACCAAAGTCCAATTTCTACCATCTTGGTTTTCCTCTATACAGGGTGTTAGGTAAATGGGTATATAAGCCGACACTAGCCCATGTTAACATAGGCATATAAATGGTATGGTGAAGTCAGAAATTTGATATCATGATTTTAATTTTTTTAATTTTCATACAAAATAAATTTTACAAAATCCGATTTGTATGAAAATTAAAATAGTTAAAATGAAGATATAAATTTTCTGACTTCACTATACCATTTATATGACCATGTTAACATGGGCTAGTGTCGGCTCATATACCCATTTACCTAACACCCTGTATACTTGGCAGGGCAGAACACTCCGACACCGCGATGCAGGATTGTACGCGCGTTGGTGTATGCCATAGTGAGGTTGTAACAGCGCCATCTGTTGGTTACTAGTTACTAGTTTGTAGTGGCGTATCGTAGATGTCGCCACAGTACTAATGAGAATGTCTTTCCAGCCGAGGCGGCTGCGAAGGCCGGCGGGAACGATTCGGCTTCTGGGCACGACACAGACGCGAAGCTGCCGCCGCACGAGCAACCAGACATGATAGTCGGTGAGTGGACATTTTGTTTTAATAATTCCTTGTATCTACTATGTCATAAAAGTACAAGACTTACTTTTTGATTTGTAAGTACAAATGCAGGGCTACTACGAAACGCTGTTTACGTAGATTCGGGTCTATTTGTCACCGTCTCTCGTACTAGCATCATGCTTTGCGTGAGAGGGATGGCAACATTCGAAACTTCGGATAACGTTTTTCGGAGTAACCCCGATGGTTCTTATGCTGAGAGAGAAATGAAACTGTGGGAAGCCACCTGTGTAGGTACTTCCAATCTAATCGGGCTCTGAATGGGTACCAGATTTTTTTGTCATCTGGCACGAGCTACGAAACGCCAAATAGGTTAACTTCATTCAGGATATTATTGGGTATATGTTTCTTTAAAGTAATTCACAATAAAAATAATTGATGTCACTAATATTAAATGCTTTCCCCAAATCGTCATGTCTACTTTTTCTAGTCACACTTAGGGACCTTTTTAATAGACATTATAAGAGATTATTGGCCAGTATTCCCAGGAGTTCTCGTCCTAGTTCTAAAGCCTTTCTATAATAAATTCAGGATCCTCCATTAACTTAATTTTCTTACCTGTCCGAAACTTTACTGAAGTTACGGTAATTTTATCGCATGCCGCATCTCAGAAGATCTCAGAAGCCATTGAAACATCTAGCGGCTGAGCGTTTTGCGAATAATGGAGTTCTGGCATTATTCAGCAACATTCAAAGTTGCCCAGTCTCCCGCGACGACTGCGGCTTTCAGTCTGCGGCGGGCCTTACCATTGTTTTGGTAAGGGTTTTTAAACTTTCCCGTTCACGTTTAATAATAAATAATTTACCAACACAAAATGCGCCATCTAAGTACCAAAATAAGTATTGGTATCAACCATGTTAAGCTGTAGATAAGTAGGTACAGTGTGCTTACCATGAGTTTACGTTCGGTGTGCTCGCTAGCGAGTACGTCAAAAAAATCTATGAAGATTTTATTTCTTGAAAGTAGCCACTAAGGGCGCTGCACAATATGTCATAATGTCATTTTTTTACGCAGTCGCTAGCGAGCACACCTAACGTAAACTCATGGTAAGCACACAGTACTAAAAGTAGGTAGAAAAGACAACAAAGTTTCCCGTGTAGGAATTTTCATGGATAAAGAAATACTAAACTCGTGACAGGGTTGTTAAGGCAAAAAGAGCTTCGTTACCTAGGGGAATTAATCTTTCGAGCACCAACTAATCGAGAAAGAGGTAACTACTTATCAGAAATCAATTTATTGTCTTATGAACGATTGATACTTTGAAAGGTAAAGTTTAGTAGTAGGTGCTTCATTTTATTTTATTTTATTTTGTTCGGTAAACATACAGTGAAACATTAACAGACTAATAACCAAATTCATATCTGAAAGAAGTACTCTTATTGATGTTGTTTTAAGCACTATCTTTTCCTATTAGTTAGCTCGAAATATTCAACATGAGTCACATATTGACAATTTAAAAGTATTTTTGTAACAGCTTTGGTCACGCACAACCAAATTGTCTAGACACGAGAAAGCATGGTAACCACGCCGTATATTCGTTACTAAAATAGAGACAATCGCCCTTGGAATTAAGTTATGGAATATATCTGGTCTGGTAGATATTTCACTGTTGGCATGGCAAGGTCGGGGGAAGTATGAAAGGTTACGAGTATGTCAGTGATATTTTGGATCGTAAAAAACTTTCGTGATAAGATAGGTTGTGAATAACTCAAGGTAAAATCGATCAAGCAGTTGAGTTTTCACGAGCACAGGTTTTTTGCATGTTATCGAAAATCCAAGTAGACTAAAACAAAGTTACAGTTAGGTTTTAAGTTAATTACAATATTTACAATGATAGAAAACACGTATGACATTTTTCTATTTCCTACCGATAGTTTAAATATGCCTGTATTTCAGTTTATTACATTTATTTTATAGATTACTAGCTTTCCGCCCGCGGCTTCGCCCGCGTGGAATTTTGTCTGTCACAGAAAAACTTTATCGCGCGCGTCCCTGTTTCAAAAACCGGGATAAAAACTATCCTATGTTCTTTCCCGGGACTCAAACTAACTCTATGCCAAATTTCATCAAAATCGGTTGCGAGGTTTAAGCGGGAAAGCGTAACAGACAGACAGACAGAGTTACTTTCGCATTTATAATATTATAGTTGGGATGATGATGATAATAAAGGTTTATGTATTTTATACAGATAGGTAAGCCAATTTATTGAAAATTTTGTTTTATTTGCGGAAAAATCGTGCATTAGGTAGGCCTGTAAAAAACTCCACTCGTATTCCCTGTTTCTGTTTTTTCCAACCTATATTTAACACCCTTTATTTAAATTCTATAATTAGGCAAATAAAAAAGATAAAAACGTGAATATACATATTAATATTGACAAAATGGTGGTTTCCAAACACGTACTAAGGGGTCTCTGTGGGCGGAATTTCATTAATAATTTCAGGTTTGGTTTGCATAATATAAATAGCACAATGTGATAAACTTGGGATGGTACGATAGTTCTAATTATAGCATGGGTTGGGTGGATAGGTTTTGATTAAATTGTGTTTACTGAGCAATAAGTGATTTGGTTAAAAGTTGTTACCAGTACGGCTAGCACGAAAAACTTTCGAGTTCGAATCGTTTGCGTATTCGAATCGTCATCAAAAGATTTAGTACAAAAACTACAACAGCGCCCTTGTGAACGTGTCGTAAAGTGAACCTATAATGAGAAATGGTTGCACGAAACTTATTTTGAGAATCAAAATTATCACGTTATCGTTTAATTCGAAGATTTAATATCGAATTTTGTCGAGTACGCAAACGATTCGAAAACGAAAGTTGTTCATGCTAGAGGTACAGACCTTTCAAAGTTAACGTTTTTCTTCTTTAATATGTATTTAAACTCCGATTACTTTTCCCATTTTAAGTAATCGTTGACTGTAATTAATATACCTACTCTTTTCTTCCCGAGTGCTGCACAGATTGTTTCCTACGTTAAATTTTAAAGTTCTATGTAGAGAGTTAATACGCCTGTACTCAAAAACATTACTATGAGGTCTAACAGTGCGCGTGGACACACATGGTGATACACGAACCAATCGCAGAGCTCTATTCAATACTGTGCGTTCGCTTTGCTGCTTCACTTAAGCAAGCATCGTTTGTGAATACAGGCGTTAGACATAAATAGGTTTAATATGTACTTGCGTTAGGGGTGGGTTTGCCACAATTATAGTCCAGTGGTCATCGACTATCGAACCATAAGACCATTATCTTCTTAAATCTGTGAATATTTTAACGATGTTTTTTCTGTTTGTCCACAGATATTGTGATTCCGTCGCTACTAATAGCGGCGCTGTTCATTGGGAACGCGTTCATCGTTCTCATCATATACAAATATAGAAAACGGTAAGTTGCACATAATATTTAGAGCACCTGCAAAATAGCACCTGCAAGAATAGCACCTGGTCCAGTCCACGAGGAGCACCTATCGATATTTTGCTACTCTGTTCGTGGACAAAAAATGAAAAAATAATTTAAATCCACGAATAGCGATATCGATTGCTCTTCGTGGACTAGGGCAAGTGACATAGGTACGTGCGGGTGCTATTTGTTCGTCCTCCGAGACGTAGTCTACTTAGAGCACCCCTAACAAACAGCAGTAATACCTTTTTTAATAATCCAACCATCCATACAAACAAACATCACTAAATATTGTTGTCTTTTTTCATCACAGCAAAATTACTGTGACTTCACTATCTTTACTACAAAAAGGGATCGATTTGATCCATAATAATTATCATAATCCTGGAAATTCTAGAATGGAAGTCCCTAGGGAGAGCTGGAGCGAGCTAATAGGATTACTTTCGATGTAATACGATGCATTTAAGAGTCAGGAACCATGGCTTAAGAGATAAAATGTCCTTTACACGGGACGATATTTGCAGAACAATTATTGCCATATTTTTATGAGCTGGACTTTATTTTATAGTTTTGTAGACTGTGAGAAACGAAACGTTGTTAGGAAATTACTGTTTGAATATTGGCGTTTTGTTTTGGTAACGCATTTCTATTTGTAGGTTTTATGTTGGAATCATTTGGTACTGATGATTTTATGTTCTGGTTCATCAAGGTTGATTCTAAAGCCTCTTTTGTATTTACCATCGGCAACAGTGTTAACTATCCATTGCCTATCATGTCGTCTCGTTCTATCGCAAAGAATCGCTATTTGATGAGAGCGAGAGCAAAAACGGAAATGGATAGTTAACAGTGTGGCCGTGTGTACAGTGGTGGTCTTATTGAAGCCCGCATTTTGATCATATAGAGTTATAGAGAGTGATAGAGAGTGATAAAGAGTGAAAAACCAAATTAATTTGGTTCTGATTGTTTTATGTATCTCAAATTCATAAACCATTGTTTGTATAATAAACAAGGTACTCTATTACATCGCTTAAATCACAAATTAACCATATTTCGTCCCGCAATTGTTTTCTACCATGGCAGATCTCGTCCAGTGTAAAGTCCGCAAGAAGCCAACTTATCACAAGTCGAATGCGGGTAGTATTTGGCGGGGGGCCAGAGTAATTAATGCCCAGATTAAACCACGTGAGGTCCCTTATGATTATAACAGACTTCCAAATCGTTGCAGACTCGCAATGATTTTGTACCTTGGCAAATCTCATCCAGTGTAAAGTCCGCAAGAAGCATTGACTTACCAGAAGTCGAATGCGGGCGGTGTTTAGCGGGGGGCCAGGCTATCGCCAGTTTAAGCCATGCGGGGTCCCTTGATTAAAGCACACTTCCAAATCGTTACAACTCGCAATCGTTACGTACCTTGGCAAATTTCGTCCAGTGTAAAGTCCGCAAGAAGCCAACTTATCACAAGTCGAATGCGGGTAGTGTTTGGCGGGAGGCCAGGCTAATGGCCAGTTTAAGCCATGCGGGTCCTCGGAGCGACCCCAATGATTATAGCAGACTTCGAAATCGCTGTTACAAATTGGTGATACATGGCCTTTAAGGGAAATTTTGCGCCAAATGTTATACAGGTTGGAAACGTTAAGTGATCTCACTCGATTATTTCTAAACTATACAAGATATCGAAAAACTGGTTACTGATCCTAAAAGTGCTTCAGGAGCTCTTTCAAACGGTATCAATAATAGATTACTGTATAAACTTGAACTATCCGAAATTTCAATGTTTTCAGTTTGCACCCTGTATAGTTAGTGAGGATGTCTTTCTTGTTACTGTGGTCTGGCTAGTCTAGTGGCTGATGTCTTCTTTCCATACTATCTATAGCCTTACATGAGTGAATAGCTTCAGGACAATAGGCCCCATTTTATTCTGCGTTAAAAAACCTACCATAAGTAGGTATGTACATTTAAAATGCGACAGATTTGGTCTGCCTAGTGTAGAGCTAAACTACCAATCGAACCTGCTCATAAAGATTGTTATTATTTAATTTCAAAAATGTAAAGCGTAAATATTAAAATATCTCAGTTTATATAACAATGCATTTCGTGTAAATGCTTTCAACGTAAATAAATCAAGCTCACCTCTAGTTTATCCAAACATAAAAACCCATGCGTCTCTATGATAAATGAAACTCTATCTACCGTAAAATGTTTTAAAAACCGGGTGTATTTTCAAAGTTGCCTAAAATACACGCTTCACTGTTCTGGACAGAAATCTGGTAACTAAATTCTGTAACGAAATCCGTAACTTTCTGTGTGGAGAACAATGTTGTCGGACATTTTTACTCTTGTTTCTTTTTGCCCTATCAATGTTGGAACTGCGAACATTTTGTATAGGTTAGAGTTGTTAGTTTGGGAGTTAGTGTGTTTTATAACTCGGGGCGTGGATTAAGAAGAAGTATGTTGTTGTATTACATACTGATTATTTTGGCCCTAAAGACATTTATTCTTGTAGTTCGTGTATTTATGGTATTTCTATGAAAAATACTAGCGCAGTAAAAATGACAATATGACAAATGATAAAATATAAAATTTACTATGAATGTTAGTTTTATTGGTACATCATAAGCAACTGAATCAATAATACGTATTACATGTCACAATACAGCTTTATATTATTAAAATTGCTATTGATTCTTTTCGAGTCAACAAATAGTTGTATTATGCGGAAAATAATGTCAACGCTCTTCGGCTTCGGCAACGCCTTCCCAACTCAACCTGTAAATAGTGCTATGTTTTAGGTGTCTATACAGGTTTGTATTCTTCTTCATACAGGTTTATCTCCTGTTGACAATTCAGTTCAGTTTAACTCATTCAGCTGTTGGTGTTAAAATAAATGCATACTTATCCTGGCTAGCGAGCGACAATCTACGTTTCACCGAGTATAAAATTATTAACTTTTACTACGTTCAAAACCCACATGCATAATGCCGTCCAAAAACCCACAAGAGAACATTTTTGAATGGAAATTCTAATAACACTTTTTAGAGCGCACATCGTTTAATATGCATGGAATCGTCTTGAGCCATTCATATGAAAGAGCCGCGGGATAGTTCCCTCGCGCATAGAACAGTTCGTTCAAAGTTAAGGTGACTATAGACTAGAGCAGCGTTTCTAAACTTTTTTGGTCCACGGACCCTTAGGAAATTAAGCACAATTTTAAGGACCCCCTTAATAAAAATGGTGGCATTTATTTAGGATTGTTAAATGGTCCTATAAACCCCCATACATATTATTATGCTCGACGACCCTCAGGTGTCCGCGGACCACTGGTAAAGAAACACTGGATTAGAGAATTTCTATGTGATGTAACGTTCTTACGAATGGTACAATACAGGTAAAAATTCAGTTGCTAAAGCATTTTTATGTAATGTAACGTTACTGCGAATGCTCAAGAGCTCTATTCGGTGTAATTCTCACAGCAACTGTGCATTTACCCATAACACTTTGTTGTACCTTGTGTTCACTCTTTCTTGACATGTGTATCGCCCGCGTTCGCGCAAAGGCTAGACAAAATGTTACACCAATACGTCGTTGATTTGTACAATCAGGTTGTAACAAAACGGCGAACGTGCTCGACGTTTGGTTCGTGAAAAGATGATTCACTAGAACATTCACAGAGCGGCTCGTTCTGCTATAAGTAAGCTCTAGTCTACACTCACCTTTATAGAGTTCGTTAAACTATGCGCAAGATTGTTTGCACAAGCCAGGGGTCCTCAACGTGTGAGTGCGACTTATGCAAGCCTTTAATCAGTGAAGTTTTGAGAAGCTTCAAGGATTGTTAATCTGTGAAATTGGTTTCGTTCTGTCTTTTTTTAAGAACTAATTGGTTGCGTTCTAAGAATTGGTAAAACTAATTGGTCACATTGAAATTGTTCCATTGTAGACTGGACAGTAGATGGAAGTCCGAGAAATAAGATTCTGTGCTTTGGAAGCCGTAGGGGTCTGAAGCTGTTAATAGCCTATATGAAATCAGAAGAGTGTTCAAAAGCTGTTGTTTAAAGAATCTATTAATAATTTAATCATTCATTTCATCAATCAATCATGAAATACATTATTATTTAAGAATCATTTAATTGTAATTTTAAGTGCTATACTTGAAGGCCCTATACATAAACACAACTTGTAAATTCAAAAGGTTGCCCACAACTGACAGGTCGTGCCTTAAGTGATTGCTAGTTCTGCTATTACCATTGTCACTGCAATTTGAACTCTACCCCGTTGCAATAAGAGTTACTGTTTCTGTGAGGCATTGAAAGGTGCGGTAGACCACAGGAAGTCAGTCCATTAGCGTAGATTTGTCAACTATAGGGTCCGAAGGCTTGAGTGATGTAACGAGTAAAATGTATGTTATCGATATCGATAATACCGTAAATCCTGGGTTCATTTCCCGGTGGGACACATAAGCAGTGTGTGTTTATTTCCAAATTAGTATTTGGTAAAATAAAATCAACATTCTGGTTTGAAATTACAACCAAAACGGTCAATAAGAAGATACATAAAAATCATAGTTCAAAATAAAAACGTACCATAACATCGTTTATAGAATGCTTTGTTACTATCTATCAAATGATAATTTTACTGTGATGAAAAAAGACAAAACAATTTAGCTTTGACACTAGAAACAGACACTTTATCGCTGAATTTGAACAAATTCTTTTTGTACATACAAATGTATGTCAGCAAAATGATGCTTTTCAACATCATGATTGAAAAATTGTGAAAATAATATTTTATTACGTTGTCGATATAGCACGATCATAGTTTATCGACTATCGAGTATCCAATATCTAATACAAGACTATCGATCAACATACTCGTAGAGAACAGCCTAGACTAGAGAACTAGTGAGCAACAATAATCGATATTATTCTATTATTAGCTGCTTATACGATTTGTTTTTTCGAAGAATTAGGTACATTTATTTATTTTATTTTCACTTCAGACAATACAGCATGATTTACTTTTATTTGAATTGATTAATTTATTATAGAGAAAATATGGAGAATTTGCTTTGATAAAGATAGCCGTCATACTAACTGGACCCAGAGAAGCGAAGACAAGGTTTTTGACAATGACGTATGTACAGTAAACAATGACATATACAGGGTGTTAGGTAAATGGGTATATGAGCCGACACTAGCCCATGTTAACATATGCATATAAATGGTATGGTGAAGTCAGAAAATTGATATCATAATTTTAATTATTTTAATTTTCATACAAATCTGATTTTGTAAATTTTATTTTGTATGAACATTTAAAATAAATAAAATGAAGATATCAATTTTCTGACTTCACCATACCATTTATATGACCATGTTAACATTCGCTAGTGTCGGCTCATATACCCATTTACCTAACACCCTGTATAATAAATACAGTAATTTGATTACATTTGTAGTTAGAGGTAGTTAACTAGCATTGCAATAATTTTGGCAATATTTGGGAACGCTGTTGTAGCGTTCTCTCTTTTGCTTCTAAGGAGAAGGAGCAGGGCTTCAATGAAGGCTATAGGTATAACTCTTAACTGTGTGCCTTATGGGAGCGGCACAGAAAGTGACGTGACATGACAGTGATTTAAATCGTGGGTCGAATCACGAAAGACTTAACTGATTTTTATCAATTTTACAGGAGCGACATTTAAAGATTTGGAAGTACGGAAAATGTGCATTTCGGCCCTTTCTAACTGTCAATACTTTGCTTTCTGACAAAGAATTCAGCTACGATCTTTTATGAGGTTATAAAATTGTTTTTAAATAACATGGTGTGTAACTCAATATCGCCATTTTGTTAGTTACGCCTTTTCGTAATTCGACCCACGAAATCTGGAGATCTGAAGTTTTGTCAGAAAAACACCCTACCTTACAAACTTGAGGCACTGCACTGACTCCGGTTAAGCATTAGCATTCCCTATAAATGACCTGATGAGGAAATTTTAATGTTTTTAAACTATAAAGCATTGGATTTCATCATCTAAGCCATGAAATGCCTATCTTAGAAGCACTGCCTCTTAGCAATCAAGGCAAAGATAATGTACAAAGGCCCACTCACAATGGGGCATCCAGCTGTCTAAGATAACGTTCTCCAGGCTCTGTAGTCCGTACACAAACTATTGTCCAATCCAGTTGATTGAGGAAGTCACGTTGCTTGTATCATCTTAGTAAGAGTAAGGAGCTTACTCGAAATAATACTTTTCCGTTACGATACGATTAATTAGGCGACAATCTTTTGTTTTCGAAGAAAAGGAAAAAGTAACAATCGAATTCTTTTTTGTTTCGGATTTCATGCGTCTTTGTAATCTAGTGATTGTCGGATGATCCACATAGCTAAAAAATAAATAAGTACCTAGTCGAAAGAAGAACGGTCACGCCCCAAAAAAAAAACTCAAACCCATGTTTCTGTCGAGTCTGGGTCACAGAATGATCGTTCTTCTTTTATTATAGGAACTGGAATATAATTCCAAGACCTAAGTAGGTACATCAACAATAATATGGTTTATAAATACTTTGCTCCTTTCTATCGTGTTAAAAATATTGCTGTTTTGAAAACAGACAAAATAGAGTTTTAGTCAATACTATTTTATTAAACTGTTTCAGTTTTAATTAAATTTTCCTTATCAAGCTCCTGCCTCAATTGGAATTAATTAATATATTAATAATTCGGAATTTGTTTCCAGTTTTGTTATAATGAACTTACTAGACCCTCGATAGTCCATCTTTGATAACATCTGCCCTTTGCTAAACTCGACTTTCATTTAACAAATTAGATCCGAATTAATTTCCATTTCATTTGTGTAAATACGAATTATGAGCGTTTGATGAAATTTTCATACACATTTCGAGACGCGACATTGTTTAGTAGTGATGGGCGATGTTTCGATAGAATTTAAATTAGTGGCGATAAAAATACAAAAATATAATTTTTGATATTTTTTTCAACTTTAGGATTTTCGAAAGAATGTTGGAAATGGAGATTTTTTCCTTGAAATTAATAAAGGGATTTGGTTAGCACAGTAAACATCATGCTATTTACGTCAATATGACAACAATGTGAAGTTTAGCATTTTTTGACGATTAAGTAGTGGTCATGATATTATCATCATTACTTATTCCAGTTTAGTATGTTTAAAGTATTTAAGTGTATATCCGGCGTCTAGTACCCATAGTACAAGCTTTGCTTAGTTTAAGACTAGAGGCGCAGTGTAAAATGTCCAAGGATAACTATTTATTTATTTAGTTAATTGTTTATCAAGGGTTGTAAATAAGCAAAATCTTCTTTCCACATGTTCTCTATTCATAGATGTCATAAATCGATGGTGTCCATCATCGACAGTGGGGCATCACTATTTAAGAAAGATGTTGAAAATGAGGCTTAAGCTAAGACAGTTTCAAATTCACAAGATTACCCTTTAAAATTTCAGTCAGTCATTTTCGTTCATGAATTAATTCTTAGAGTAATTAGTTATTGTAAAATTTTTGGCGCTTTTCAGAAATTGTGTAACTTGATAGACGTGATCTTACTAATATTATAAATGCGAAAGTTTGTATGGATGTATGTTTGTTACTCTTTCACGCAAAAACAGCTGGACGGATCTTGAGGAAACTTCACAGTATTATTGTTTAACATCAGAATAACATATAGCTTAAAAATTATAACGATCTGTGACAAACTGAATTTCATACGGACAAAGCCACGGGCAAAAGCTAGTACATAATAACTTAAGTTTTACGTAGGTACTAACCTTTTAAGATAATTAAAATGTTTATTAGTACTCTAGGGATGGAAATATATTCGTACCTAATTTGTGAGCCTCTGTTTTTGTCACTACCACCTACTGTGAAAATTTCTGGCGCTTTAGTGGACAAAATTAATATTATTATGTAAAGCAATTTATAAACGTCCTCGCAGACTACCAGATTTAGAGACTTGCCGGCGGATAGTTTAGTCAGGCAGTTAATTAGTATGAACATGTATGAAAATACCCATACACCGATTTGGTTTCGGTCAATCCCTTACAAATTACCTCAAACCCAACCAAACTTTTGGCTGATTCTTCATAAAAATTAGAAGCAGGTTAAATTGTCGGCTGATAAAAATATGAAGTCATTTTGGTTATATTATTATGTAGATTTTATTGTCCTAGTTAATTGGAGAGTCATTCCATTATACCTAATCCGTATTAACCGTAGTGTATTCCAATACACCGTAAATTGATTTCTTTCTATGTAATCTTTTATCATCATGTAAATCTAAAATCTAATACGAGAAAATCTCGCTGATCCAACCACCGATTTAAACCTAACGTGTTCACAGTCAAATTTACGCTAACACCAATTTTCTTTTCCAGGAAAAACGAAGATATCGACGATGAGTTCAACACCATTCCACTGAGCGTGAACGGGAATGTGCACAGTGCCGGCAACGCGGTTTAGTCGTATACACTGGGGGATTACACTGTAAAGATACGGTTCGTGGTCTAAAACTCTAAACCAACGTTTTAGTACGCTGTGAGCCACAGTAAAAAGGTTATAGTAAGACATCTCACTTAAAGACACGCGCGTGCTTATGAGTGTAAAGGTACAGTTACACATGCTCATGAAATATCGAAGTGAGCATGCTTATTATTAGCAGTGTTTCGACACAGTATGTACTGTGCACACTGCTACACTGCCACACTTAGTAGTAGCAATTTCTCGATAGTGGCATGCATTCGTGCTAGTAATGAGTGCAAACATTATACGATTGTGGTACGCTCAATTTAACGGTAGAGTCGTACTAGAGGTTTGACACTGAAACTAAGTTTGATCAGACAACACAACTTACCTGAAACCATATTTGTAAAGCATCAGAATTCAAAAACGATTCATAAAATGGGTTTCTTGAGACGTGTCTTACTTTGATGACTTTTTACTGTGGCTTTTGGTAGTTGTTTATGTGCACTACACGAATCGTGAAGACTAAAATGTGACAAAATGTAGTTCTAGGTTTGGTTTCAACGATATTTGAATTTAATTTGGAGTAAAGCGTACTTGATTCCAATAACTGCTGTTAAAACCAAGTAAAAACGCCTAAAGATCTCTAGTTGGAAAGCCTAATTAGAAAAGTTTAATTTAAAATAGTGGCCATGTTATAAAAGTAGTATAGTAACATTAGTTATAACTCTTTAAAGTGTAATCTCCCTTTTCAATTTGACAAGCAGGCTCTACACAGAGTGACGTCACACCAAAAAATACTCCGACAACACGTCGCCAGTCTGTGTACGGCCTTAGTATTAAGATATTTATTTGTTAATTAGATACCTCGACTAGTGATCATCCGTCATAGTCCAGTGACCTTTCTTTAGATTCTTTTAGCGATTAAGTATGGACTGATAATGATATGAGTACTCGATTTTAAAGTAGAAGTTCATTTCTTCGCACAGTCGTCACTGCCTTGTTTGTCACTATCGTCGTCAATTAGTACTAAGGGTATGCGCACACGGGCGATTTCTTCGGGGAATCTGTCACTCGTTTGGGAATTTATTTCGAATAATCAATCCATCAATCGGTCGAAATGTAGGAATTTATTCAAGCGACGAAATCGTACGTGCGCGGGCATCCTAATTGTTATGGCTTGATAGGTCTCAGCTATAGGTTATTTGGAACTATGCTATAGGTAGGTATCGATGTGATTAGTTTCGTCTTGAAATTGTTAATGTTTTTGTATGTATTCGGCGGAGTCTGTATAAATTCTGTAATAAATAAAGCACTTTATCTTTACATGCTTTTTTAATTGTTTTAGTATTATGACGTCATCTCTGAAGAAAATTAAAAGAAATAAGGTTAAACTAGTCAATGATTGAAAGATTATTATTATATTTACACCAGTAATTTATTTATTCATTTATTTCAGATATAAATAAGTATATTGTTACTATACAGGGTGTCCCAAAATTAGCACGTCACACTGACACTGGAGGTAGCTGAGTCTAAGACGCATCGAACAAGCTTAATATGTCCACAGAAAAGTTTCATAAGTTTTAAGATATTATGACCAATTCTATTTATTCATTTCCATAGAAAAGTTTGATGAGTTTTGAAATATGACTCTTATTAGTTATTTTTAAAAATTGACTTAATATACTTGTTAGATGCGTCTTAAGCTCATTTACCTCTGGTGTCAGTGTGACGTGCTAATTTTGAGACATGTATGATAAAATAGCATACAAATAAATATAGTACTTTATGGCAAGCATTTTATTTCAAAATAAATATTAAGCGAGGCTCTCAATTCTAAGTCTTATGAGCTACTTAATTACAATAAAATGAACCTCCTACATTTATCCTGTGTCAATATACAGACAGGCACATTCTCTAGTACATATACATTTCGTACATATCTTATTACACGTAGGCGTAACGAATAGGCCGGGAATGTCAGAGGCTTCAATATGTATCTGTATACATATTACTATGTTTCCAGTACGAACGTTTCAGAAGAACGAGGAGATTATAGCTAAATTGTATTGAACGTGGTAAGGATAGGGATATAGAAGATTATTGGATAAAAAGAAAAAGGTTGGTTAAGAAAGGAAGGTTTGTTGATTAAACAATAATATAAAATTAGTTCACCATATATTTACCTACCTGAAAATTTTTATTAACCGACTAAATACCGTCCCAACTATCTCTATAATCTATATCATCAGCAAAATTCACTAAATTACGGATGGAAATAGCTATAAGTACAGCCTAATTTCAGGACCTAATATACATACGCCCGTATTCACAAATGTCTACTCACGGACATCGCCGAACGCTCGACATCATCATCGACATTACTATGAGGTCTCACAGTGCGCGTGGGCGCACAGGGTGACACACGAACCAATCACAGAGCTCTATTCAACGCTGTGCGTTCGATTTGCTGCTTCACTTAAAAGCAAGCATCGTTTGTGAATACGGGCGATCTCTTGAAATAAAAATCAGTGACCTTTTATACCACATTATAAGATGGTACCAAAAAAGTTGCACAATTCATGCACTCCAGCTTTTAATCATCGTTAATCACACACCAGTTGTCTGACTACAATCTAGTGCCGTAACGTCAACAATTAAACTTGTATTGTAGGTAGAATCCCTTCATTAGTTATGAAGATTACCCTCTACATACGCGCATAATTCTGCCCAAATATGTATGTATGAGATGTAGCTAAAGAAGAACAGCCAGTAGGCCTAAGATGCGCGCCGTGATAACTTTTATCGACGTCAAAATGTATGGGCAAAATCGATAAAATGGCATGATAACCGCTTATCGCGGCGCGCATCTTAAGCCTTCAGGTCTAATAAGTTATCTTTTTTTTTTATATACAACGAAGAAGCTCTTGGCGTGCGTCTCAAATGATGAAAAGTGATGATCAAGCCGAAGGTGGAAGCGAGCTTCATCCGGACTCCTCAACCAAACTTTTTAGACAAAGTAACCTGTAATTCAAAGGGAAAATTACATTTATAAATATATTGAAATCGAAGGTGGCAGTGGGACATTTTCAAGTAGAACCGATGACAAGCAGAGTAGGTATGAAGAAATCTTCTCGGGTAAGTCCTATAATATTACATAATATTAATGTTAAATATTTCATTTGCGTCTCTACTCTTAATGGCACAGAAGACTCTACACTAACGCCCGTATTCACAAGCATTACTATGAGGTCTCACAGTGCGCGTGGACGCACAAAGTGACATACGAACCAATGACAGCTCTATTCAACGCTGTGCGTTCGATTTGCTGCTTCACTTAAGCAAGCATCGTTTGTGAATACGCTGGACGCAGGCCGCTTCCAACATGGAAAGCATTGGGGGAGGCCTATGTTCAGCAGTGGACGTCCTATGGCTGAGATGATGATGATGATGATGATTATCAATTCTTAATTGGTTAAGTAGCGGAGTGAACTAGCTGTTTCAATTGTACTGTGCCAGAGCCAGCGTAGCCTCACGTAATAATTAGGGGCTATTATGTTCGCGGCCCTCAGATTAGTCTAGCCAGACAGAACAACGCTTGCTGTCTGATTATTGCCTCCATTCTAGGCACATGAGTACTGTTAGTATTAACCCAACCTAACCTTCAGAACCATCATACATATTGGATGATTTAATCTATATAGGGTTTTTTATTTTATTATTCGGAACATCAATAGAGTAGTGCTGAGGTGTGGTGAAAAGACTGCAGGTAGATTAAACATTTTAAAATTTAAGTGACAAGACGTAGCAGTAATTATGCCTACAACAATAATACTAGGTACTTAGTGATCTTAGTGTAGCAGGGTTAAAAAAAAACTAAAATATATGTCGGACATTTTCGAGAAATCTGCTACTGCCACTCAGTATATTCTTGCCCTTTACAGCAGGATATTTTACAATTTGTGTACCTACCCCTAATTATTCGCAAAGGCGGCTTTAGAATAATTTGGATTTTTTGGATATAAAGAAAATGCCTTCACGTTCTCTTGAGACGTTCCAGTATGTGTGTATGTGAAAGAAAATCTTTTTTCCTGTTCTCCATTACATTAAATACTTTTACTCAATTCGGGGGCAAATTAAACAAGCCGGTTCCTAAATTGGGTCGCATTTGTACGTTTTAGGGCTTACGTTAGAGATTATTAAGCTCTGAAAGAAAACATTAGGATTACCTTTACTTAAATCTTTTGTTTACATCAGTGCAACTTCTAATGTACCAGGGTCAAGTTAGTTCACCCAGAACGAATAACCAGAAATATTATAATGACATTGTTTACATTTTATTTTTTTGCATGCCACATTGTTATGGTGAAATGTGTGATCCTACTCTAATCTACTTTATCGTCTACTTATATGTACCACTTTCAAGCTAATTAAATGATTTGATTTGATAGCTTTAAAGTGTCGGTACTCGGTAGCGGACGGGCCGAATCAAGATCTGAGGACCTTACCACAAGGGGTTAACGGGGCTATTATTGGTGTTTAGAAATTACTATACAGGGTGGAAACGATAAGTGATCTCACTGGATTATTTCTAAACTATACAAGATATCAAAAAACTAGTTACTGATCCTGAAAGTGCTTCATGAGCTCTATCAAACGGTACCAATAATAGGTTAAAGAATAAACTGGATCTATCCGAAAATTCAATGTTTCCAGCTTCCATACATTTGGTACAGCCTCATAATATTAAAAACTACAAAAGATATCATAAAACTGGTTACTGATCCTAAAAGTGCTTCACGAGCTCTATCCAATGGTATCAATATTAAGTTACAGAATAAACTGTATCTATCTAAAAATTCAATGTTTCCATCTTCCATACATTTAGTACTATCACAGATAATGGTACTCATCTCTTGATAATATTATAGCAAATTTTATAGCAAGTAAAGCCTAAAACTAATGTTTTTCATAAATAATTTTAAATAAGAATGCAATTTACGAGTTTATTTAAAGTTTTAAAAAAAGTACACTCCTAATATTGAGTGGTTGGCATACATTTAGTATGGAAGCTGGAAACATTGAATTTTCGGATAGATCCCGATTATTCTGTAACCTGTTATTGGTACCGTTTGAAAGAGCTCGTGAAGCACTTTCAGGGTCAGTAATCAGTTTTTCGATATCTTGTATAGTTTAGAAATAATCGAGTGAGATCACTTATCGTTTCCACCCTGTATAGCTATGACAGCCACCTGGATTGGTAGTTCTTCTGATTGACTTAGGAGTATGTATGTGTAAAGTTAAGTTATACATAGAGAGAGTGTTAAGAAGAGTGGAGTATTTTTAAAACAGCATTCTAGAATATTTTAAAACAGCACTCTATAAGACACGTCGCCCAGTGAACTTGAAAATCTAATCCATTCCAACTACACAGAGATACCAAAATACTTTAGGTGTCTTCGATTCTACATTACTACAAGCAAGGCAACCTATTCCTTCGCTTTCCAATCCACAGTATTATTTTTCGCTCCACACAGGAATTCCCAGCAAATCCCGATACTTATCAGCGGGATAGAACGGGACTTTTAAGCGACAGGCAACAAATGGGAAGAATATTACACGATTCGCTCGCGGGCGCAGCGTGAAACTACAATGAAACGCTTGCGATTGTGTTTTATTTGGGGAACTCACGGAGATAAAGACAACTGTGGTGTTTTATGTAGTTGTAATAGAGGCGACAAATAATAGTTTGATGTGCTGTTGACGTGTGTGATACGAAGATTTCATGCTTCTGAAGGTGAGGGCTATTATATTTGCCCTCACCAGGCGGCGGCCTGTAGAGTAAGGTCTTAAGTCAGGTACTGTCACGATGTAAAATCGATAATATGTAGCCCTCATTGAACCATATAGATGGCTATGACGGTTATTAAGAAAAACACATTACTAAAGAACTAATTTGCCGATCAAGTAGTTTTTCTTTGAGGATTTGAGGTAGGCCCCTAAAAAGTTGTGTCGTAAGGTTTTTTTCATAGTATTTCATTACGACTGTTTCAATAGGCAATGTTTTCTTTATTAATGAAATACCAGTTATTTATTTAAAATATGCAAACCGCAAAGGCAATCAAATGAATTCACGTTTTTTTTTTTTTTTTTTTTATCCACAACGAGGAAGCTCTTGGCCTGTATCTCACCTGATGGTAAGTGACGATCAGGCCGAAGGTGGAAGCGAGCTTCACCCGGAATCCTCAACCACGGAGGAACTGGCTATCTTACCTCTAACTGCCGGAACACAAGAATGCTGTTAACATTGTTGTTATGGCGACAGACTTAGGAAAGATGGTGGTAGCTAGCCAGGCGGACTTTTACAATATACACAACGTTCAATTTTTCCTAAACCCATTTATCCTCTCAATATTTAATAATTCGCACTCGCCCGTGGTTTGCTTGTATCCGATTTAATTTACACAAAAATATTGTCTCTCATATATCGTTAAACCTACACTTTTTAATCTAAATGGAAAACTTATTGATGCGGAAAAATTGAATTCGAATTTACTGATTTTTGTCGTTAACGCAAACGTAAACGTAAACGTAGGCCACATACTCAATTCGCCTGTGGTAAGTTGGAGGGAGCTGGGTTTCTATAATGCAGACTAGATGGAGACAAAAATCATAAGATGATTTAGCTTGCTTATTTTGTCACAAGATGACGCTGGTTAAAATCGTTTCAATCAGATGTTTTCGTCTACTTCTAGATTTAAGCCACCCCTGCGCGGTCAGGGGATTAAGACCGGTCCTGCGCCGCTCGCATCCAGGCACCTCTCGCGACCTTCACCAGATAGTCAGTCAACCGAGTGGGAAGCTATGTAAAATGACCATCGTTGGTTTCAGCCGAAAGACGTCCACTGCTGGACAAAGGCCTCCTCCAAGGATTTCCACAAAGACCGGTCCTGCGCCGCTCGCATCCAGGCACCTCCCGCGACCTTCACCAGATCGTCGGTCCATCTAGTAGGAGGCCTGTCCACGCTACGTCTTCCGGCTCGTGGTCGCCACTCGAGAACTTTTCTGCCCCGCCTACTGCCAAGTTTAGCAATTCTGCGAGCTATGTCGGTCACTTGGGTTCTCCATATGTAAATATGCTTTTTGTTTTGTCTTGACTTAGATATATTAAGAAAAGTCATATTTTTTATCTATAAAATTAGCCTTCGAAGGTGATTCTTACCCCTATTGAAGTTTCATAAAGTTTTACAAAGTTAACCGTTATATTCGCGCCGGATTGGCTCTCTGCAAGTTATGATTTCCTTTGAGACCCTGTTGTTTGCTATAAGCTTATTGTTGTTCTTATAAATTGTCTATTTCACCCAGTGATTAACAGGTGAGAGAATTCTATTGTAAATCGTTATACCATAAAATCTGATTTTTATGTATAATATTTGGGCAATGATTAGAAGTTGTTTCCACATCAGCCAGACAGTTTTGAAAGTTCCATTTCCTTGCCAGACAGTATTTTTAGGATAGCTGCCAAAGCCATGATGACCCAAACTTCATGATTCACCAACATTCTATCCTATATTGGGAGCATACGCTAACAAACGTTCAGCTTTTATAAAATGACGTAGGTCTGGCGTTCACCAGCTCTAGTCTATAATATTTTATGTAAGACAACAGCATTAACCACATACTCGGTTAAAAGTAACGTGAATAAATAATATTAAAATACTAGCCAGGACAATGGAGACATGTAGAATTGTAGACTGAGCAAAAATAGACACGGTTTAACTTTCATTCAGCTCTATTTATACCATACAGCAGCTAATTTAATAGTCTGTTCTGACTGGTTAATTAATTTAAAGCTCCGGCAGACGAGAGCTGAAATTATAGACAAACTGATTCAATAGACTCTACAATGTTGAAATTAAACTATCATCATTTCGGCCACAGTACGTCCATTGCTGAACATAGGCCTCCTCCAATGACTTCCACATCGCCTGGTTGATAGCGGCCTGCATCCAGCGCCTTCCTGCTACCTTTATGAGGTCTTCGGTCCGCCTTGTAGGTGGAAATTAAACTGTGCTATTACTTACATTTTCTTCTAGGTTAGTGTTTGTGTTGGGCTACAACTCCAGTTGTGTTCGAATCCCTGTTACAAAACGTTACAAAATTTAAAAATAAAATTATTCTCAAACAGCGAAACAAATCTTCTCTTGTTGTTTTACAAGAGACGATTTATTTGGATTGTTCTCTTGTTGTAACAAGCGATACTTAGATACCAAAGAGGACGAAGAGATAGTTAATACGAATAATTCAAATTCAAAAAATCCAAATTATTTATTGTGAAACATAGGTGTTTACAGATAAAAATATTACATTGTGATAGTCTCACTATGTTTCGCCTGGTTGGCATACCATAATATAAGTGATTAATAAATCAAAGAATAAATCAATAATAGAGAAAAGTTAATAATGTTACCAACTTAATAACTATGCTATGAAGTGCGCTGTATTTTCACGTTTTTCTAATAGCAAATTTTATCTTGTAAGCGCCATCTATGGCGTGAAGTTGTCTTTAAACCCAATACTAAAACTGGTGAGTACTGAATATGTTTCAAAATCAAATATTGTTATAGCAAAGTTAGAATAGAATTACATTTTGGAGAGTCGATTTAATTAAATTGCGAATCATGCATTGTCTGATTTCATATGTTATCTATCTCTGAAAGTGTGAATTTGTTAAGTTTGAAGACGAAAAAACCGTAAAAAGGAAAACCGTTTCCATCGTAATAACAAACGTAGTGAGTTAAAATAGAGTAGGTACAGTTTTTCTCAATTGAGACTTTTAATGGATACCGCAATGCATTTTAAGTAGTTCTGTACAAGGTACGGGAATACAGTAGGTTCTCTTCAATGCTATGGATCAAGTCAAGTTAAAAAAAATATATTATAGAAACCGCAACTTGTATTTTTCCTATGTTTTCCAAACAATTTTATTAACATTCTGAAGGCGGAAGAAGTTTTAGTTACACAAGGCTCGGTACCCTCTAGCAGCTAGTCTCTTTGAAAATTACGCCACTCTACGTAACCCTAAACCGACGACCTCATAAAGGTAGCAGGAAGGCGCTGGATGCAGGCCGCTACCAACCGGTCGATGTGGAAATCATTGGGGGAGGCCTATGTTCAGTCGACTGAAATAATAATGACGTAATCCTACTGCATTGTAATCCATTGTAACAAAACTCCGTGCAAAATGGCGAGATTTATATTTACTGTGTTCCTAAGAGTCATAATAACAACTCTGGGAGAACAGAACTTTTACTACACCACTTACGGCTGTTATTACACTCTTGCCGTTAAAACGTAGTTGTTATTACAATAACGGACGCTCATTGCAGTTGAGAAGCAGGAAAGTTATTAACTATCGATAGGTACAGTAAGTAATTCGTAATTCATATGAGCCTATTTGTATTACACTATATTTATTTATTTAAAATCTTTATTGTACACATAAAAACAATATCGGACCCAAACTTGAATGTTTTTTATAATTTTTGAGAGCATGACCTTGTTATCCGCTGGACTAATTCTGGCGTGGTGCATGGATCCACTCCTATCACAACCGCTTTGAGAGGGTTAGTGGGAATATTTAATCATCATATATCTCCCACAGGACGTCCGCTGCTGAACATAGGTCTTTACTATAATACTTAATACTCTTTAGAAAAAACTGCTTCTTCTCTTCTCAACCGTGATATCTCTCGAGTGATGGTAATTATCATAAGCAGCATTTGTTTGTGGACAGATGTCACTCGCCTTACGAAATATCGCCATCTTTTGGTGGTCAACTCAGTGAATTCGTTTAAGGAGAGGTAGGTCAAGCAGTTTTATTTCGTAGTACATATATTCAATGGCTCACAAACGTGGAACATTCAGCCCTACAGTTGAAATGTTTTCAAGCTCGACTGAGTCAACAGACCTGGATCAACACGGCGGGAAATGAACCTCGACCCAGCAGTTGTGTGAAGGCTACTGGTTCCAACTTATAGCACGTTACGAGATTTTAAAATTACGGAAAAAATAAAGATTGTAATCTTATTGCAGTACTTTTTACTTTACTTTTACTTATGTGTCCCGTTTGTAGGTACACCACCACCTTATTGTCCCGAAACAGACATAGGGCTTTGGTTATATTGGGACATGATGTCATCCATTAAACGCATCTTTGTGGCTTAAAAAAAGAAAAGACAAATATTTATAGGAAAGTAAGAAGACGTAGTGTGGGCGGACAGGCCTTTCACTAGGTGGGCCAAAGATGTGGTGAAGGTCGCGGGATGTACCTGGAATCTGGATGCAGACAGCGCAAAACTGGCCGTTGTGAAAATCCTTGAGGGTGGCCTTTGTCAAGTTGTGAACGTCATTTGGCTGCAACAAACGAACGAAAGGGAGACCGGCTAACTGGCCAAACATACAGAATGTTTGGCACTTTATACAGGTATTACAAAGCTTTATTGGGCAAGCATGTAAAACTTATTTGCTTAGTTGTAGTCTTTAAGTTTAATCGGAAGCCTTAGGTAGAGCAAGTTGTTAACATACAAAAGTTAACAGTTTGGTTATCGTACACCGCTTCTAAGTAAATTCTAGTGTAACTTGTGAGTGTCTACATTAAAACCTGACGATTATATTAGTAGTAAAAGTGTGTGTACTATACTAACGTCCGTATTCACAAACACGATGAGGTCTCATAGTCCGCGTGGACGCACAGGGTGACATACGAACCAATCACAGAGTTCTATTCAACGCTATGCGTTCGATTTGCTGCTTCACTTAAGCGAGCATCGTTTGTGAATACGGATGTAAGCCTCAAAAATGTAGACAGCCAAAGGTAGGTGAACTGAAGAGTCAATGAAATACGTAGACAAAATCTAATATTCTCCTCCTTCCAAATGACATGGTGTAATGGAAATGCGAAACGGCAAAGACCCCATGCATTTAGACTGCAATGCATTAGCATCACAAGTACTTGGATTAGGTGGACTGGTGGAACAGGGGAGGGTGTGGCAGCTCTAAATCCTGAATCAATACTGTCTGGAAACAGTGGATATTAAATGGAAGAATACTTTTGGTCCCATAATCATAAAGATTATGATGAGAGATTGCCCTACTAACACAATGGGCACATCTCACAAACAGTGTCTTTGACAAACTACTGCTAAATCATGAATTATCTAGAGTTAAAATTACGAATGCAAAAGGATAAAAAGGGAAGTGCACATTTTATGCATAAGTCGTCAAGGATTCAAGATAATGTTAAAATCATAAATAGGGTATTTGGTATCTACGACTGTAGATCGAATTAAACGCAGACGAATTTATGAATTAAACGATTTATTTTTTGATTAAGAAAGCTGTTAACCTGTTCAAAACGCGAGCTTAAATATCCGTTTTAATACTTGCAAAACTCACCGAGACGTAAATTTGTAAGAACAAAAAATACTCTCCAAAGAATCCTTTTTCTCCGTGGGTTAAAAAACAACGCCAGCTAACCGTCTAGCTCGGAAACTTTGTATTAATAACCATTTCTCAAAGTCGGGAACAAGGGTTAAACTTGGGTTGCTTAAACAAAATACACTCTAATTCTATTTGTGAAAAGAAGGACTCAGAGGCAAGAATGTAAGATTATTATTTAAAACACTAACTTTTGACGTTTCTTCGCTCGCGAAATTGGTACACTAGTTTTTGAGTTTATTGGTTACAAACATACAAATCTTTCCTGTTTATAACAATAGTATGAAATAAATTATGTGTGGGTATAGCTGAAATTAGTGCGTCACCTATTTAAAGTAAAACTGTTCAAAAACGTCGACTCAATCTTTTTGAAAAAATGTTACATTATTTACTCATCACTCTTAAATTAATACAGGTAGTTAATCGATTCTACATACACTCAGCGGCACGGAATTTGGCCCAAGCCTAAACAACCAGATATGAGGCCAAATAGGTGTTGTATACCTAAGTTTCGTGTGACATGTTAACAGTACATTTGTTTTTGTTAATTTAAGGGGCTAGATTCATAAAAAAATGCGTCTGTTTAACTTTTTTGACTCTAGAAACGCATTTCGTTGTTGGAGCGTAAAGAGTACGGGTAAGTTTACATTCGATATTATCCTGCTTTCGCCTCCGAGATTTATTTTACCATGTAGTACCCCTGTACGACAACCCAATCCGCACACAATATTCAGCGTAGTAGTATTAAAAAACAAAAGAGCGGGCAACCCCACCCCTACCACGCTGTGGGCTCGGTGTCCGAGCGGTCTCATTCCTTTGTGCGCACGCGCAACGACCGCACGCAGTATAAGAAAAATGCTTAAGTGACGTCACCAGGACGTTTTTACCGACAAAAAACGTAATTATTTTAAGTTGTGCAGTGTAGTGACGAGAATTAGACCCAACAAAAGGTTGGTTGTAACAACTATTTTGTGCAAGTGCTCGTACATTTTTATTATAAGCGTTGTGACACGACGCGTAACTTTGACCCATTTTTAGCTCCAAGTTAACGCGCGATGTTAACCAGTAGCCATTTTTTTGCTCCGAGGTAATGCGAGATGTTACCCAGTAGCCATTCTTTTGCTCCGAGGTATCGGAGAAGTTCTGGTCCTCGAGCTGGTCTTCGAGTATGCAGGTTATGATCCTCCATCCTTCTTCTTATTGTGTGCTCACTGATATTCACTGGGCTAGCTGTTTGTAAACGCTGGCGTATCTCAAACGTAGTGAGAACCCGATTTCTTGATATTGCAAGCACGATAATCGGGTCATCGCGTGCTAATTTACACTTTAATTCCCCACTTCTTGGTATTCTTATGTAAAATGCGGTCTGGTCATGCTTTTTTAGCGTGTATCTTAAGTTTGTACGCCATAAATTGAAAGTTTCAGCCATCTCCCGCTGCATACGCCCTTGACTTCTAAGCAACACTATTTGAGGAACTTGAGCTGGAGTAATGGGCATTATTCTCAAATTATGGAAATGAGAATAACCCTAAGATTAATTTAAAAACAAAAAACAAAACGCCAAACCCTTGAAACATTTAATATCGAATTTAAACTTACCCGTACTCTTTACGCTCCAACAACGAAATGCGTTTCTAGAGTCAAAAAAGTTAAACAGACGCATTTTTTTATAAATCTAGGCTCTTAAATTAACAAAAACAAATGTTCTGTTAACATGTCACACGAAACTTAGGTATACAACACCTATTTGGCCTCATATCTGGGTGTTTAGGCTTGGGCCAAATTCCGTGCCGCTGAGTGTATTATGAGTGTGTCCTAGTACATTTTGAGAAGTTTGAATGAAGGGCTATGGAAGGAAAGCTGTAGGTAAGCTCTTTTTTAAATATTGAAGATTTTCCTAGAACCTACACACACTTTTCTTCTACATTAAATGCCGTAGTGTGCCTAAAGCTTGATGTGCTCTATCAAACTTTTTCACGCGAAAAGCCTTGTAACGGCCATTATTTAGGTATTCCTTATCGGGCGGTAAATTTTTTCGTCATCGTATGTAGTGCCCTCATCTCCACGGGTAGTCGTTAAGATAACCATCGTTTTTCTTGTCGGTTATTTATTGAGGCGTTTAGCAATAAATGCTATTTCTAACCGTATGTAGGGTGGGAGTGATGTAGCGATAGATATTTTTTTTATTGTGGAATAATAAAAAAGGAAAATAGTTCCTCCGTGGTTGAGGATTCCGGGTGAAGCTCGCTTCCACCTTCAGTCTGATCATCACTTACCATCAGGCCAAGAGCTTCCTCATTTTGGATAAAAAATTATATGTATTTTTCTTTAAAATAAAGTTAACATTGCTTGTTGACTTACAATAAACAACACAATAGAATAAGCATTTTTTATTATAATTCGTTTGAAAGAAATAGTGGGACCGAGCTAAGGTGGCGTGAAGTAGCTGCATGCAAACTATGCCCAACAGTGGAATCTTAAAGGCTGATGATGTTGATAGAGAGTTGGCAGAGAAAAGTGTTAGAGTTATAGAGGCTAAATAAGTAATTTGTCGTTTTGCTGAGACAAACTGAACTACTTGCCTCAAAACTTCTAGTCGAATGTTTTGAGAATGGTTCATTTTGAATTCAGTAACTTTCTGTGCGTAACGATTCAGTAATATTGTGTTTGGACTAGGTATATTTATTGCACCCCTTATGTTTATTTCAAACATGCTTCTTCTTATATGGTAATGGGGCAAAAAAATTTACGTTATTCATTTTTAACAGTAATAACAACCTTTTACCTAAAACGCTAAAAAGGCATACAAAACTATTTGTATTGGAATTTTAATTAGTTACTCTAACTAAAATATAATCTGAAAATTATTTATTACAGGCGTTAAGTATGTCAAGTTATATTAGTGAAATAACAACCGATTTCATCCCTAATATGTAGTTCATTGAATGGGTGTTACGTCACACTATAGCGACTAATTTGACGATAATTAATGGCAAATTGTGTTAATTGCTCATGTTTAATGATATACAATGTAATTAATTTTGACGCCTCTTCCGTAATTGAACTACCTACTAAATAATAAATATTGTAAGTATTTTAACAAATAAAATAATGAATGTACTTACTGTAAAAATATAATAGATAAGTACATACATAAAGGCCATAATTAAATACATCGGACTAACATTTAAGTTGCAATTTATAATTATTTATTTTTCAACATTATTTTATTTTATACTTTGCTTTCCAAAATTGTAATAATTGTTTATTGTTTTTCTAAGATACTCTTAATAAGACCTATTATAAGTACATGAGATATAGTATTTAGCTTAACGTGTCGTCGTTTGTATAACAAGCAAAATAACCGATAACCTACTGTAAATAAATCCAACAAGCCCATGTTTTTTTTCGAAATCGACTGTATCAAGTAGGGGTGGTCAACTCTCTACTAGATTCGATTTACTCTTAGATTGCAAGGAAGCAAGAGGATCTAATTACGGAATTGAGTGCTATTGTTTATGTTTAATCAGACTTCTTTAAAACATTGTCCTTATTGGATGTGCTCCTAGGGTAAAAGTACCGGTTTTGGTCATCTTTACACCGTTTTGGCCACTCTATTTAAGTTTATGTAAAGCATCAATCGATATAATTTATCTTTTTACTTATATTTAGTTTTATTAATAATTTCTAATTTTACAGTGTTTTTGATACTCATTTCAACCTTAAAATTTAAGAGGAAAAAAATTATGGCGTCAAACGGAATCTCTACCCTATATTCCAAAATAATACAAATCTAAATCTAATAAATACAGCTGTATTAGTCTAGACCGGAAAATAGCAAAACTATTATCCAGGCCAGACGAGGATTCGAAGTCGAAGACCAATATCAGAAGGTAGAGCTCGAATCTATGAAAGTTATATTGAAAATGTTGAATACGTTTTCAATTACTTTCGCTATATACACGGTGAGGCAGACGAGCGATTATATTTGTTTACTTTCGTACTTTGTGGTCAGATCCAATTGTGTCTTTTCAACAACTCTTTTATGTAATTTCCAATTACTTTATAAGAAAGAATAATAATGTTTATTTGGCACCAAATTACATGCACTTTTAAATATACCTACACAATATTAAATTTATTTTTGATACAAAACAAAAATTAGGTACATAAAATTAAAAATAAAAAAAATATTGTGCGACTGGACTTTACTATATGACCAGTGACTAGGTTCTGTGATACCATAGGGTAGGGTTGCCATACGTCCCCGTACGCCAGGACATGTCCCCGTTTGAAGCATGGTGTCCTGGCGTCCCGGCCGATAAGCAATTTGTCCCCGTTTAAAAATCATAGTCATTTAATAGAGGGCTGGACTTGGTAAACAGTAATATACCTACGTAGAAATAAACGCGACTAACTAGCTAGGCTAATGAGGCTAATCGTACGTTGATAGAACGACGTAAGCGCTGACACTTAGTCTTGTCCGTTCACGTTTCAATATAATGTTTTGTCCTTATCTGTCAAATTCAAATGTCACAATGACAGATAAGGTCAAAAGATTGTATAGCTATACCACCGCTATACAACCATTATTAGTAAGACTAAGGGGGAACGTGTGCTAATTAAAAAATGTTGACAGATACTTAATACTTTGGTTAATGTTGATTAATACCTATTGTTGTAATAAAAGCTCCTTTTTTCTACCTTTAATAGTTTTTCTTTAAATGTCCCCGTCTGAGTCCCCACACTTATGGCAACCCTACCATAGGGCCATATGGTATCACAGAAGTATGTGATCTAGATATGGTAAGACCACCTGTCTCAGGCTCAGAGGGTTCGATTTTTCAAAGTTTTCAGAACGATTGGGTTGATATACATGACTTGTGTTTTCAGTGCGCTTATAGCCAGCTCTATAGCCATAACAAACTTAAAAGCTTTGTTGTGTTCGGATGTTGAAGATAAGATGAGCTGTTTTTCTGTAGTTGAGGATTCTACAATAAAGAATTATGAACAACCTTAATCGATTGCTCTTAATCATCACCCAAAAAACACAGTAAAAAAACCTTTTACACGACGAGGCCGCGAGGCCAGTCTTGTCCAAAATTATTGGATAATATAAAGGTTTTAATAGAAACTTGCTAAAAATAAATTATTTTTTCCAATATTCTGGTATTTATAAAACCGCCCGTCTACAGCCGTCCGTCTTGAGAAGCGCCGAGATGAAAATGAATATAACTTATAGAGGCTTGAAGTAATCCAATACTGAGAAACTACTTGATAAGTAGACTTTAGACTTTATGAAATTACTTGTCTATGCCAGTGAAGTTACTTATTGGATGCCTAATTAGTTTTGTTAAAACGCGGCGTATGCTTTGTAAGAAAAAAAGTTATGTCATGATAAACTTAGTTTTAACTCTAACAGAAGTTTTAGTAATGTTACGTCTTATTTTACGAATTCGATAAGTATAACGACGTTCAAAAATAATACAAAGGTGAGGTTAAATTAAGTTATTGATTTTAAAATAAAACAAAATAAACTTTTGTAGAGTTGTAAATTCTGGAAGTAATTATGAACTAACTCGCCCAATTAAGAAAATAACAGAAAGTAAAAAAATAAAACAGGCGAAAATTTTATTTTGCACCTTTTTGGTTGGATATTGTTTCTAAACTTGGACTATTTACTTTTCGTTATAACGCCAGATGATCTCCAAGTTCTAGGTAACTAGTTTTATTTTTATGAAACACTAAGGCTGGGTTGCACCATCTTACTTTAACTTTGACAAACGTCAAAAATCTGTCAAATTCCATACAAAAAACGCCTGTTATCGTTATAGCTACGGTCAAAGGTGGTGCAACTCAGCCTAAAACACATTTAGTTTTGAAGTTTCTTATCACGGCTAATGTGTTTATGCTACTTACCAGTTTCTTGAATCCTTTGCAAGTCAATTTTAATCTATACTTTACTTATTATTTAGAACATAAGAACTTAAAATTACTTAATAACTAAACTTTAATAATTACTAATATTTTACTAATATTATAATAAAACTAGAGTTTGTTTGTTTGGTTGAACGTTCTAATCTCAGGACTACCTAGGTAACTGGTACGAATGGAAAAGTTTTTATGCTGGTTAGTTATTTATCGAGGAAAGCTAAAAGGCTTTATAACATCACACTATGACCAATAGAAAATGTTGCATAATTGGAAAAAAAAAGTCCAACCATTTTCAGGCGTACGAGTACGAAGTCGCGGGCACAGCTAGTGATACTATAATCATGTACAGCTGTCTTTTCATTTAATAGTACCTATAATACTATTAGAAGTTTGCCTTTACTTGCACCTTGATCAAGAACTTTTAAGATAATGAGGTTTTGTTCTCAATAACAAACTTAAATGAACAATTACCGATCTGCGATAATCAGCTCATAAAAAGTGGTTTAGTAGAACCTAGGTAGATAGAATTAATTTGAATTTAGCCTTTCTACAACGAAGGAACAGGCCAAGATCATAAAATATGCTGCCTATTTTTCCCGCGCATTGGAGAAGAAACAAATGAATTCTGTGCGTCGCGTCGTGACATCACCAGTGACAAATAAAAAAAGAAAAAGCCCTGGTGCATTGTGTTTGGCTGTGTACGCTTCATGCCTTTGCCTATTTCAGGCGGAAAAGTAAAACAAAACAAAATGTCACGTGTGTAACGGTTGGGTTAGTAAAAAAACCAAGCATGTATAGCCCGACCAGGAACATAAAAACCCTCGCCATGTTGCGGAAAACTAATGGTACTGAAAACTTCATTGATATGTCACCTTGCATGTCAGTCTATTGCTGTCAAAGTGTAAACAAACTTTATTTTAAATGTGCGCAATTGATTTTGTGTATTAAATTGCTAAAATCTTTTTATAGTCGTGAAAGAAAAGTGGTTCACAATGTGTTAAAGTATTTGTCGAAGAGAAATACTATGGTTTCGGCAATATTTTCATTGAATAATGTTTCCGACAAAGGTTGTCAAATTGACTGACATGTTTATCGTATAGTACAGTCCACTATGAAAATTAGCTGTGGTTTGTTTCAACTACCTATTTTAAATTTTTTTGTCACTTTGTAAGTGTTGAATTTTATGGAATTGGGAAAGAAGTACCGAGTTTGAAGCGTTCATGAGCAGACATTGCAGTTGAATATTCAAGTTCAGAATTTGATTATTGATGAATAATAAAATAAATCCTACTAGTTCGATTGATGGTTTCATTTAATTTATTTAAACCAGGTTACCTATAGTATAATCTTTTTCGTTAACTTATGAAAATATCAAATTAGCCCGTAATCCTGAATCCTGATACATAAAGTTAGCCTATTAATTTAACACAGGTACGACTGTACTCAGTGTTGCACTATCAAATGCAATTGACGCGCCTCTATGCCAGGGTTTTTATGTTCCTGGTCAGGCTATAGCTAGTGTAGTTTTTCACTGTATAATACGAATCAATGAACTGTAAATTATAATAAGATGGACATTTGGACAAGGCACTTGTTGCCTGATTTTCGCATATCTGTGGACATTTATGAAAGTAGGTCATTCACCTATCATTTCTTTGCTTAATGATAGGTCGGTCACCTATCATTAAGCAAAGATTATTACCATTCTTATACTGTAATAGATTTCCTGAATTCCCTCATTCCTATACGGCTTGAAGGTATTACGAATGCTCAGCATTATTACGAGATGAGAGCTTCGTTAGCGGAATGTACGGCGCAGACGCGTCATTCAAAGTTTAATTTCAACTGGAATGAATGCGATGTAGGTAATGGGCAATGTTTTTACGAGCGAAGATGTATGTAGGTGAGGGAAACGTCTATACTTAACGTACGACGTATGTGCAATATTTTATTACGCAGGACTAGAGATGGGCCATCTTTCGAAATATTATCTAGATAGGAAATTACGGGAACGGCAATTTCCAGTGCGGATTGGTCGATCATTTTTAGGATTTCTTCGACTCCCCGCGTGGACGTCGTGAGCAAATATCAGGCCACCTTAACTTTATTTGCCGGTAAATCAAAGATGGTAGTGCTGACTATACAGGGTGTGGTTTTGTAAAACAACGCCCATCTCAGGGGTGGTAGTATACACGACACTGATGCCAAAAAAAGTATAAAAAAATATTTTAAAGTTTCATGGAAAAATCCATGAAATCAGGAAAATGGTATTATTATGCGGGCGAGCTATCGGACAGTTCCACCGCTCTCCCGGGGCGGCGGCAGCGTGTACTCGGTGGTGTAGCGGGGTACGCGGGGGTGGTGCGGACGGTAACAAGTGCCATCTTGAAAGTTTTAGATGTTTGAACATGGGTTTTTAGTACTAAAGTAATAGTTAAAATGTTATTTATATTTTTCCTGTCATTACTTTCATGTGTACTACCACCCCTGAGATGGGCGTTGTTTTACAAAACCACACCCTGTATGATCGGATTGATGATCATGAAATATTAAAACGAGAAAGAAGGTACATTTAGCAGTAAAGACTATTAAAAGAGTAGTCCTTTAGTAAAGAATGCTGTCTTATGAATGACTTGTTATAGATATTTATCGCAACCAAGTCTACACTTATCAAGTTTCGATTTCTCCCTTCACCACAGAATACATATTTTTTTTTTATGTGACAGGACGCATACGAGCAGTACCTTCTCTAAGTTGGGTACATACTAGTCTATAGAATCGTAACTGATAACTCGATAAATGTTTCGTCCAAAGGCAACAGTTGAGTTTAGAAAAGTTGGTGTGTTTAGGGTTAAAGTATGAAACTCCTGGCTTGTTACTTTCTTTTTCTCTTTCATAATTAAAACGTTTTATTTTCTTTCGCGGCCAGTATTTTGTCGTCGCTTTATTTAATTTTCGGCACAAAGGCGGTTAACAGTCAATTCCACACAGCCGCCTCGCAACGATTCGATTGAGTCTGTCCTTTGATCGGATCCGTGGAACTATACTAAATTATTTCCAAATAAATAATAAAACGCCCATCTTTTTATGTTATTTCGGGTGTTCTCTTTATCCTCATTTATTCGGTAAATACGTATCTATTCACATATTATAGTCCATACAAAGTGTACCTACTATAATATTCTGGACAGACCATAATCTGATTAATTGTAAAGGTAATAAGAACTTACTAAAACATTTTCCAATGATTCAAAGCAAAGGTAGGTACGTGTTATCAATCGTTTAACAAGGCAATAATTTCATGCTAAAAGCTAAAGATTACTTCAAGGAATCGTATGATTAACTTGTTAATCTAAAACCAGGCACGAGTAACCATTGTATTATTTTGCTTTTGTTTTAATCTTAATCGATTTTTCGTTATTGCTTTTTTGGGGAATGTTTTTGAAAGGGTTTGTCGGAATAAAATACTAAAAATTGAATCTAGGAGAAAATACTTTTTATACTCGCTAAAGAGGTCTTTTGTTGAGGCCGTATACAGAAAACTCCTTGGCCGCCCCTGGCCACTAACAAATTGTTTTCTTTTTATTCAACCAACATCGATTGTCAATTGTTTTCAGAGTCCACAACCCCGATATACTTTTTGGCGGGAAAATGAAGCGAAATGTTTTAGCAGATGGTTTATTTTCGTATAATGGAATATTAATTTTGTAATACTGGTAAATTATAAACCATTGTGCTCTTAAAAGTACATGAGTTTAGTCCGCAGCGAGGTCTCAGTGAAGTCACACATCATAACTGAAACTCAAGGGATGCGGGAGGTTATCATCTTCAACAAATATCATTCATCATCCTGTACTTGTACATAATGAACTGATATTACTTGACACTGACTACATATGAAAACCGCATGTAGCCTTTCTACACAATATCAACATATCTACAGCTTTAATGTCATGTTACAAACCACATTAATGTTACAAAACTTCTACGAATAAACTAGTTCGCAGACAAACCACTTACCTTTCACATCGTGCCTGATAAAACTTACCTTAACCCCCACTTCATTACAAGGTCGAAAACATCCCGTATCTTTTTGTACTAAGACTTTTTCACGTTGTAATCCGTCAAGGAGTCTTCTAAGCCCCATACTAATGTGTGCGGAATAAATAATGACGTGAATGTACGTCACACCGTAGCGTAATGTTTAGGGTATTTTGTGGTTCGGTACAGTATGGATTGGAAATAGATTTGTTTGACTTACTTGACTTATGGTCCTATGTCCCCTAGATGGGGCAGAGGGCGTCAACAACAGTCCTCCATCTCGTTCGGTCTTGAGCTTCTCGCTTGATCTCGCTCCAGGTCTTGCCGATCTTCTTCGCCTCGTCCGCTACAGTGCGCCGCCAAGTTTGCCTGTGTCGACCACGACATGACAAAAATGCGTAGGACCTAAATAATAACTTTTATTAGGGTAATTAATTATGGGATAATCATGAGTGATAGATTGTGAACTTGATTCGCTTGCAAATAAAATGAGTAGTTGATTATGTCCATGAGAAATGACAATACCTAAATTAATTTTGTAAATTAAAATTGTGAAATTCATTGCCGCTTAATATTTCATTGGTATCAAAATATTACTTTTTGATGGGTCATGAAGTCGGAGTTTGTATAGCCCGTTCTTTATTAGCCCTTCTTGGAATTCGAGCTACATTTACCAAGGACGGATGAAGGGTTAAAGTTTAAAGTTAATTGTTTCAAGAGGTTTTTAATTTTATCTTTCTTTATTGCTTTTTCAAAGTTGGAAAGCTCTTAAATGTAGCAGGAAGGCGCTGGATGCAGGCCGCTCCAACGCAATGTGGAAATCATCAATGATCAGTAGTGGACAATCTGCATGTGACAACGGCTGCAGAATAGCAGCCGAAACGTCAAGTCATGAGTACTACATAATGTAACTGATTCATAAAAGTTGCGTTGAGACCCGTGTCTTTCTATTTTAGTGGACATCCTGTGGCTGAAATGATGATGATGATGGAACTTGGAAATCAAATCTAGATTCATCACTGTGTGAGTGTACGCCGTGTAAGATGTATGAGATCACGGATTGCGGCATCCACACCTTTTGAATAACATATACATACAAGCTTGTTTCTTTATCTGCTTACTGGACTGCGGTTAGACTTCTTAACTAAATAGACTCCTCTTCTTAGGCCTCAAATGGCATTAGTGATTTAGGCCTTAAAGATATAATACAGCAGTGATAAAGGACTTTAAAATGAAGACAAAAGGCGCTTTTTTCTTTAAAAATATACATCAAAATAAAAAAAAAAATCAAAATCAAAGTATTTATTCAGTTTAGACCACAAGTGGCACTTATGAACGTCAATAGAAAATAATAAAAAAAGAAAAACTGGTTCAATGGTTCCGTCGTAAAAACGACATAACAACAAGTAAATTCGCAACCAATTCGGAATTATGTGACTGCTACCCTCGCAAATCTGGTGAAGGTGCCTGGATGCGGGTGGCGTAGGACCGGTCGTCGTGGAAATCCTTGGGCTTTGCCCAGCAGTGGACGTCATTTGGCTGAAACGAACGAATGAACAAGCCCTCGCAGACGAAGTTAATAGTAACTAATAGTCGTAACAGTTTTAATTTCGAATTGAACCATGTACAGGATAAACTGGATCGAAGCGATTACGGACTTAAAACTGTCACGTATTGCTATCTCTAAGGGCAGACTACTTAGTAGATTATCTATTAGCTTGAATAGGTACCTACTATTATTCATTAATAAGACTACTTAGTATATTATCTATTAGCTTGAATACCGGCTAATAATATAATCATTATTAATAAACATCACTTAGTTTACCTAAATGATCTTTCAATCTTTGAACGCGTCTCTCGTGACGTCTATGTTCTAACGTGTCTACGTCATAAATATTTGTCAAGTCGACTTCGGATTGGGCGGGAAAAATTTTGCTGGCCATCTTTCTGTAATCCTAATGGCCTGTGCCTATTTTTTGTTTCTTCTCGGAAGATTGAATATGAGCAATGTTACTCCTACACGACGTGGAGTAAAGCAGGATCAGGATATTTATGTATTTACATTGAAAAAGCACTTCAGTACATAAAAAAACATTTCCATACTAGACGTCACTTTAAGGTCATGGCACACTTATCAATCTGGAAAGGGATCAAACACCGTCACAATCTTTTAGCTCTTGCAACCGAGAGGCGATTGGGTTTAAAAAAACAAAATGTGATAAGAAAATGAAATAGTACAATATAAAAAGACGAAGAGATTTACCCCCGTATTCACAAACATTACTATGTGGTCTCACAAGTCCCGTGGACGCACAGGGTGACACACGAACCAATCATGGAGTTCTATTCATCGCTGTGCGTTCGATTTGATGCTGCATTTAAGCAAGCATCGTTTGTGAATACGGGCGTTACTCTTGAACTATTGTCCTTTGAGGTTTACCGCACATAACTTTACTTGAACTCTCCAATGGCACCTTCACCAAAACAAATAACTATCGAGACTCACAGTTTAAACAAACACCCACAACACCAAACTCAATTTCTTACTGCTCTTAACTACACTCACAGACGTGTCTAACACAACACCAATGGTTCTCAACCTTCTTTGGTCAAACTATGTTTTCTTCCTGTATTTTACAAACGCGAATATCCTTTAATATTGGCCTTTTTAATCTAATCAAGCGAATTAAAATACTCTAGTTGAATAAATTGGTATGAATCAGATAATACCAGGTATGATCATTGAACTAAGTATGTAGTAGCAATCCTACAGTACAACAGCACTTCAAACTATAAATTTTTAATTATGATTGTAAATTTTTCATTTATAATTGTAATTTTTTCAGCAGTGGTACAACTTTACTTCAGTAAAGTGTAAGCTTGGTAATTGCTGCAGATTTTTTTATGTACCTACATACTTATAGATCGTTTCTTCCACGAAGACGCGCCCCACCAATTTTAGGTCGAGGGAAACGCGGGGTGCGGGGAGTTTGATCCGAGCAATCCGAGCGTCATTATTGTAGTGTGCGTGTTGTGCAATCATGGATAAGTCAGCGTGTACCGATAACACTCAAACATTAGCAGAAGAATGGCGGGGCGCGTCTTCGTGGATGAAACGATCTATAGTCGTACGTGCTGTTCGCATTTTTAATGTGAAGTTTGAGAACCACCGCGTTGAACAAACACGGGCAATTAGTGGACACTCTTCAGCTACACAAGGGACTGCTCCAGATTTATCCTACAATCAAGTAACTAGTAAATACTACACGAAGTAGTTAAAGTTTTCTCCGAACACTGTAGGAGTTTAAATGGAGGAATTAACACGTTTAAGTCCTTAGAAAAAAGTTTGAGTAATCAAGTAATTGATAGCTTAGTTCTCACCTTTTGTTTCCATTATGTCAATACAACTGATTAAACTAATCAATCCTATGCAAGTGGGCTTTTAAAAAACTTTTGACACGCCCCAGTATTATTTAATCCTACCACTGCTTCGGGACAATAAATGGGCCAGTGCTGATAAAATTTACTAGAGCTAGGATCTTCCGGTTGAATGCTTATAAAACCTAACCAATGAAGGAAGGTATAGTTCTGGGAATTACATCAGACAGTATAGAATCGGAAGAAAAAGGCGAGTTTAGAGGAAAGGATCGATTTTCCTCCAGGGCAAAGCGGATGACAGATGACAAAACAAAAACAAATGCATTTGACTGTACGACAGACAGTAATCTCACACAAAATTGCTAAAAAGCACGCAAGATACAACGTTAGAGATCAAAGCCTTATTTTGAACAGCGTAACGGCATTTCTGAGAAGTTTCTCAAAATGTCTTTGCCCATTTTCTTCTTAATACTCGAAAACAAATGTACTTAGGAAAAAAGGTTCCGTTCAAAATCTTGGAGCGAAGTGAGGCGGGCATAAATTGAATAACCAATGGAGCGCAAGCCGGGTGCAGTCGCTAGTGTAATCTTATTATTTGGACTTGGGAGAAATGGTGGAGTGGTTTTAATGGAATATTTTGTGTGTGACTTTGGTACGACGTAAAAGATTTTTAAGTAGCCCCATCTACACTGATATTATTTATATGAAAGTGACTCTGTCTGTCTCTGTGATGTAGATGAAAGGTGTAGAGACAGTTTGAAACCCAGGGAAATCTTTTTCTTCTTCGTCGCTACACTTTGCCAGAGTGGTCGTGGTCATCACACCAGGTCCGGTGGCAAGCCCCACAATCCGTCGCCATTCCTCCCGCACTGCAGCCTTTCTTGTGCACTCGTGGAGTGGACCATTGAGTGCGGTTCTGATCTGGTCAGTCCAGCGCATGGGCGACCTGCCGCGCGCTCTTGTGCCCTCAACCTTTCCCTGCACCACAAGTCGTTCAACAGAAGCGACGTCTCCATGTGTTATATGGCCAAAGAAAGGGAAATACGCAAAGGAATTTTTATCCCAGTATTTTAATGGGGTACACGAGCGCGTACCCTTTAACACAATATCATTTCATTTCGGGCACATTTCTTTAGCATTAGCAAGATTCCTCCCAAAAATGCGGTTTTGTAGATTTGTAAAAATTTGCGTACCAATCCACAGGAAAGACTAGTGTAACATAAACCCCGTTTCAAATGACGTATCGAATTTGTGAAGAGCAAGACAAACCGTGCCTCAAAGGCGACGCGATCAGGCGTATGCGCCGTTCCGTCTGCAGCCATCGAAATTGAATTCCGAGGCGGATACATTCTTTGTGCAAGGTAGATGTGGGATGTGGCGATGTCGATGTTTAATTGTCGATAAAATGACCAAATGAAGATGATACTATTATCTAAGCCTAGGCGCAGACCACCGATTTATCGGCCGATTCTTCATACAAATTAGAATCGGGCCCGAACTATTGGCCAACTAAAAGTCGGTGGTCTGCGCCTAGGCTTAATGAAGCTAGAACGTCATCGAATTAAGAAACAATCATACACCTTTAGTGGTTCTCTTATTCATGAGTATTTTGATAGTCTATTAAGCTCTTGGTATTGTTGTCTTTTTTATTTTAATTATTAAGTACCCAAAAATCTCTTAACTAAAAATAATATGCACTACTTTTTCATTGTTAACATTAAATACATAAAAACAAGGGGCTATGCAATTTTTTTCTAGTTAATACGTGCATCGATACAAATCACCTCTAAAGTAACGGGACATTACAGAACGTAAGGTTTAAATTCCAAAGCAATATTCTTAGCGTAGTGACGGTGTACGGTGTCCGAAAAACATCGATACTCCAACATCACTAGTGTAGTCACCGCTAAAGTGTACAACTTTGTTACACGTATAGACTGGGGGCTGTAGGTATACTAAACAGGTGTGACATTTTGTATACGTTTAGCGACCATGTTAATATCTTATACAGTCAGCATAAACCGCGAATACATTGTTTCTATCTAACTTAGTGTTGTGTGTAAAAAAATACATTTTAATTTTCTTCCTCATTTAAGAGATTCACAAACATTACTTTGAGGCCTCATAGTGCGCGTGGATGCACAGGGTCCCAAAAACCTATTCATAGACGATACTTCAGTGGTGACAAGCACTATGCGTCCCTTAGAATGAACGCAAAGCTAAGGTAGCCAGGGAGCTGTATTACGCAACGCATAGTGTCTATTTACGTCAAAATTTTTAGGTTATTCTCGTTTTTGAGGTTTGTTTGCTTTATTTATGGTTGTATTTTATTGATATTATCTTACAATGGATTACAGTAGTGAAGAAGAATTTGATAATTATATCAATGAGCAAAGTAGAATAAGTACCAGAAAAGTGATACGGGATTCCCAAAATCCGTTTGATTATTACAATTCAGACGAATTTAGTTTAGGTTTTCCAATGATGGGGTACTTTTCATACTTTTACCACTGATAAAAGAAGACCTGAGGAAATTAACTACGAGGAGGCTTTCCAGTGCCACCTACATAATGTATCAGTTGCTAGTGGCAAATAAAACATATTTTTTTTAATGAAGTTTTATTTTCATCAATCTTCAATGTCTAATTTAATTTTATGTATTTGTAAATCATAAATCTTTTTTCATGTTTAAACAAATTATTTTCTCTTTCTATCAATATTTTTTCTCTTTGTAGCCCCAACTCGTGCAAAGCCTGGTCTTGTTGTATATTATTCAATGTGGTGCGTTTGATTCTTGTTTCTGTCTTAATCTTCATTCTTGCTACTACTAATCTTAATTTCTTGATACCTGAAAAGCAAATTATGAATTTAATTCCTTTGAGTATATTCTGCTTAGTTATTCCTCATAAATCTACGTACGAATATATTTTACGTATATATTTTAAAAACATTATTTACTAGTGGGTGTTGAGAACGTTTGATTGATTCCTGAGAAAGTTCTTTCATTCTTTGGGTCTTTAAATTATTCCAGCAGCTTTTCAGTTGATGTGTGAGCCTTTGTGAAACATAATAGCGCCCCGTTTCCTATACTCCAACCAATAATAGGCCTTTCTCTTATTAAGCTACAATCAGCAGCTCTCTTTCGGAAGAAGAAAACGGCAGCTTTTTTATCTGAAAAATAATGATTGAAACATGATTTTCACTATTATTATTAATCGAAGTATTCATACTTACCTGATAGTTGTAGTTTTATCCATATTTATTTAATTCACAAATCCACAAAATAACGACACATAAAAACCGTTGCACCCACAGATATGGATTAGAGTAGATACAGCAAGTTGATCGTCAAAGCGTGCCATTCCGATATGTCCAAATGGACATACATGGTCGAGTGATGTTCATGTAATCCGATTACAACAATCGGTTACGATGATTTTACGAGACCAGTAGTACGAACACGGTAGAAAGAAGATATTATTTACGGATTGAGAATTGTAATTAACAGCTCAAGTAGCAAATAATTAATTAGAATAAAGTAGCAGTAGAAGAAGTATAAAGTAGCATTGTTTTTAATACATNTGTAAAAAACGGTCATCCCGTCGCGAAGTACGCCTTTTTCTGACTTGAACCCTCCTCCTAACGACAGAAATGATCAATCTGTACCGTTGGTTACTGCCATGGGTGGTCGATACTGATCAACGACGTCTTACGGCAGCCGATTTGTATGCATGGCCGTTACTTCTCATTTCATCTGCCTTAATGATTTCTGACGGTGCTAAGCTGGGCATAATAAACCCTTATAAGTAACTGAATGCTTACACAACAATATTCTCAGAAAAAAACATCTTTCACGTAAAAGAAATCCAAATTAGCAAAAGCTTCATTCAATTCAAAACACTCAACGAAACTGTTGATGGGGTAATTTAAACAAAATAATTAAAAAAATATACTGTTGGCAATTATTTTTTTCATATTTAGAATTAAATTAAAAAATAATGTCATAATTAGGCATTTTTTTCCTAAAATAATGATGATATTGATGCTTTTTTTTCCGTTCCTCTAAATCTGCCGGTGTGTGTAGTTATTTCATTTTATTAAGAATAATAATTTTAATTATTAATACCAAAAATTATAGTTAAGGCTCAGGGTACCGTATGTGGAACTAAAATAAAAAGTTGATTTTTCAGTAAAATAAGATTTTATTTTTATTTTTATAAGTTTTTCCTATCTTCTCATCACTAATTACAACCATTATATTTTTGTCGCGCACTAAAAAAAAATTGAGCCTTGTAGGGTTAATTCCTGAGAAAGTTCTTTCATTCTTTGGGTCTTTAAATTATTCCAGCAGCTTTTCAGTTGATGTGTGAGCCTTTGTGAAACATAAAATATGGTTCAGAATTGTACGCCACTGTTAGAATTTCCCAGGCCTGCTTCGTCAACTCGATATTTTAGAGAGGATAATAATATGCTTGTCTTCAATAATAGGCCTTTCTCTAATTATGCTACAATCAGCAGATCTCTTTCGGAAGAAGAAAACGGCAGCTTTTTTATCTAAAAAATAATGATTGAAACATGATTTTCACTATTATTATTAATCGAAGTATTCATACTAACCTGATAGTTGTAGTTTTATCCATATTTATTTAATTCACAAATCCTCAAAATAACGACAATTAAAAACCGTTGCACCCACAGATATGGATTAGAGTAGATACAGCAAGTTGATCGTCAAAGCGTGCCATTCCGATATGTCCAAATGGACATACATGGTCGAGTGATGTTCATGTAATCCGATTACAACAATTGGTTACGATGATTTTACGAGAACAGTAGTACGAACACGGTAGAAAGAAGATATTATTTACATATTGAGAATTGTAATTAACAGCACAATTAGCAAATAATTAATTAGAATAAAGTAGCAGTAGAAGAAGTATAAAGTAGCATTGTTTTTAATACATATCCTGCGATGTACTCTTAAGAGTTAAAACCATGGTCCCTGTATGTGGTGCACTCATACCGATCCCAAGGAACCGTACTTACTCATAACAATAAGACACACACTGATCCATGTATTCATGCACTTGACAAATTTATGTCTTGAAACGCTGGTAGGGTAAAAAAAATAACGAGATTTGACGATTTGTAAGAATTACTTTATTTTAAAAAGGTAAATAAAGATGTTTTTGGTTTTGTATTTAACAAATTATCAGTTTTATGGGAATTAATTAATTTTCGAATCGAGTCACACGATATCTTTCGATGACTTTGCGAATGCAGTACGATGATACGATTACTTTTACGTTGCGGCAATCACTAAAATTCGCTAAAATGACACTAATGACGTTTAAAAAGTGGCACGCTCGGCTTCATACAATTTTTGACACATGCTGCATCTATCCATATCTGTGGTTGCACCGTTTGAATGACAGGAATGTCATGTCAGTTAGCGGAGTGAAGTGCGTAACATAAGCGAACCAATCACAGAACTCTATTCAACACTCTGATTTTGCATAGTCAAGGGTCGTATAAGTATTGTTTATGAATTGAAATACTTGTCATATGGAACGCATTGAGAAATGTCTCATTTCGCATAGCGTTGCTGCTTTGCATAGGTAAGTATCGTTTGTGAATACGGGTGTTAGTCAATTCTATGGAATCGAGAGAGAGAAAAGCGTATTTGGTATGTTTATTAATGAAACTTTTTCGAATATTAATATTACTAGAGTGTTATAGCTAGAAGATTAAATAACACGTGATCAAACCACATAATTTTAACTTAAGATGCAATAAGTATATGAATATTAGTATTCTATTCTCACCACTTTTCCTTATTAAATCTACACGCTATACTAAGGCATCGTTTGTGTTATTTAGCACAAAGCTAAAGACAATTCAGATAATGCTCAGTAGAGAAGCTAAGCGGATTATGGAGGAGAATCCCTCGGGACACTTAATTGCAGATGTAAGCCTTAGAAACGAGTTTTATAAGGATTTTTGGGATTTAGTGATGCATTTCAATGATTGTACCAAATGAATCCCAGAACCATAGGGAATTGTGGGCCAAATCCTCCAATAATTGTATGTATTTGGTGCCAAATAACCATTTTTTATTTCTTTCAATAAACTAGGAGAGTCGCGATCCTGCAATGGATACTAAGTAAATTACCTGATGAAGTATCACTGAACCCATAACTTCACCATCATGAAATTAAAAATAAGTTTATTAATGAAATTAGATATGATATAGCTGAAAAAATTAAGAATTAAAACTTTCATGGAATGGACTTGCAAAAGGGGTAGAACGATTTATGTGCCAATTACCACTTACCCTCATTTACTTTCCCTCGGGATAAACTTGATTTTCATTGGTTGGGTTTTTATTGGCATTCAAGCTGTAGATACTAGCTACATAGGAGTTGGAATGGTGGAAACGAGAGGTGGCAAAAGCCCCGGTACTCTGTACTTTACCAAGAAAAAGCATATAATCAATATGGTAGAAATTCCGATAAAATCAACAATTCTAATAAATGCTAAAGATGACAAGTTCATAAGTTTCCATGAAGGTTAAACTGTGGTTTTAGTAAACTCTAGTAACCTTTTGTAAGAGATTCCACAAAGTTTTTAGTGAAATACCATTTTGAACAAATTCTGCGAAGGATTTATGTGATATCAATAGTTTTAGTGATTTGTTCTTGTGAATTCTTATTACGAAAATACCGTGGAACAGTAGGTACGTTTTTTGAGATTATATATTGGAATAAAGTCTCGGATTAAACGGAACATCGTTTTGTTTTTTGAGGTAAAATGTGAGTATAGAATGCTGATCCATATAATAGACGATGCATTCGACATTCCACCAACTTCACTGCAAAAATCGTTTGCTGTTAGGCAAAATGAATAAAAATGTCTATGTTTAACCGAACACCATGACTTTTTCAAGGCCAGCGTGAAGTGCTTTACCGGTATTTGCGATTCGAAATCTCAAATCATCATCATCATCATCATTTCAGCCATAGGACGTCCACAGCTGAACATAGGCCTCCCCCAATAATTTCCACAATTGCCGGTTGGTGGCGGCCTGCACCTAGAGCCTTCTCGCTACCTTTATGAGGTCGTCGCTCCACCTTGTGGGTGGACCTCCTACGCTGCGCTTTCCGGTACGTGGCCTCCACTCCAGAACCTTGCTGCCCCATCGTCCGTTAGTTCTACGTTCTATATGCCCTGCCCATTGCCACTTCAGCTTGCGAATCCGTTGGGCGTACGAACGAAAACAAAGTAATGTCAGCGACTTTAGTTCATTTACGGATCTCCTCATTAATCTCAAAATCTCAAATTATAAACAAAAATATGGGCCTCATAAGAAGGCTCAAGGTCACCCAAAGGGCGATTCGGAGCGATCCGCAGGAGAACCAAAGTAACCGACATAGCTCGCTGAATTGCTAAAATCAAGTGGCAGTGGGCGGGGCACATAGCTCGTAGAGACGATGGCCGTTGGGGCAGGAAAGTTCTCGAGTGGCGACCACGGGCTGGAAGACGTAATGTGGGCAGGCCTCCTACTAGGTGGACCGACGATCTGGTAAAGGTCGCGGGAAGAGCCTGGATGCGGGCAGCGCAGGACCGTTCATTGTGGAAAACCTTGGGGGAGGCCTTTGTCCAGCAGTGGACGTCATTTGGCTGAAAAAAGAAAAAAAGAAAAAAAAAGACTTAAATAATGTTTTCATACTATTTTCACCCGCTATCCCTTGGCCTACGACCGGTAATCCGGGATATCGAAATATCGTGAGATCCGATATTGGACGCCGCCATGCCTGCAATAAGTAGAAGTTTTTTAATTCATGTAAAGTCCTTTTGTTTGGGGTTTGTTGTTGCCGATATTATGGTGCGCAAACAGGTGTAATTTCAGAAGTTTTAAGTTTTGGATTTCCATAACAGACTGTTGGAAAGTTAAACCTTTTTTGTTTTAAAGGATACTTATCTATGTTTCAAGACCTTTATTATAATTTAATGCCCTCGTTGCTTGTCAACAAAGCGATGGATGTATGGATGGCTGTTCACGTGCAGTCAAACGATTATAAAACGTCGTGTGGCAAAAATTGGTACTAATAAACCAGTATTGATAGTGGCACCCTGCTGATAATTTCATAGTTGGAACGGTTCAGTGTTGGACAACTATAAACGGAAAGAATAGTTTGACATTTTATTAAAAGATTATTAGTAACTAGCTTTCCGTCCGCGGCTTCGCGCTCGTGGAATTTTGTCTGTCACAGAAAAACTTTATCGCGCGCGTACCTGTTTCAAAAACCGGGATAAAAACTATCCTATGTCCTTTCCCGGAACTCAAATTATCTCTATGCCAAATTTCATCAAAATCGGTTCAGTGGTTTAGGCGTGAAAGCAAGACAGACAGAGTTACTTTCGCATTTATAATATTAGTATACGTAGATAGTATAGATTTGTTTTCACAAATTACTAATACTTCCGTTAGCTCCTCGTACTAAGCTAAATATGCTTGTGTCATGAGTGAGTTCACCACAATAGTCGAGCGGCGGCGGGGATCGAACCCGCGTTCCCCGGATCACGAGTCGGCTAGTCCGACTCCTTCACCGTTCGGCTATCGTCGCTTTAAATGGGTGAAAACTGTGTGCCTACCATGAGTTTACGTTAGGTGTGCTCGCTAGCGACTGCGTAAAAAAATGTCATTTAAATGTATGACATATTGTGCAGCGCCCCTAGCGGCTACTTTCAAGAAATAAAATCTTCATAGAATTTTTTGACGTATTCGCTAGCGAGCTCACCTAACGTAAACTCATGGTAGGCACACTGAAATTAAGTTCTTCTACAAAGAGTTTTCAAGCTTCATTCTACGAAAAATCTTGAATAAAAAGAATATCGTCGCTGATCCACACATAGTTCATCAAGCGGAGTGTCTCGCCGTCCGTATATCATTCTGCACCTGTACGCAATGCTAATGGATGACTTCGACTCCTCAGCCAATTGACGAGGACAGAGTAAGTCCAGAACCACAGAATATATTTTACCGAATGGATTGGCACACTATATTTTGAGTATTGTGAAGCGCTGAATCTCGTGGCACCATGTGTCATTTTGCTTCTGTAGGAATACTATCTAATGAATGATTTCGACTCTTCAACCGACGAAGATGGAGTAAGTTCAATTGGTATCCTCTAGTATACATAAATGCTGCCATGTTTAGCTTATGTGCATGCAGGTAGAGGTGATGTGATGATTGTATACAATACCAACTAACTATAAATCTTCGTTCTTAGGTCCACTTGGTAACGTCCAATAAACAGTAAGGAAGCACATAATAAGGAAGCATTTTCCTACAATATTAAGCTCTTTACTATTATCTCACTCATTTTGTTTATTTGTAACTTGTTACTTATACTCGTAATATGTACGTTACGTCGTTTTGCAGATCCAATAGATGGACACGAGTATTACTTGAGTAAACCTACTTTATAGCATTCCTAGTGTTATTGGTTGTTACCTATTTATGAGCTGCTTGCGTAGGTACATAAAAATATATTATTTCTTGGTATTACGTTAGTTACTTACAATAGGCTAGTTGCCTAAAAAAATTTTTTTAGTCCGTAATGTTTAATATCAAAAAATATTGGACAATATATTTTTATTTGTCAATCTAACAAATAATTACATAGTTATGGTGCGTTGAAGTTGCGCACGACGTCACAACGTGCGGCATTTTTAAGCAAGCGTTGACGTCACGGGCCTCTTCTTATGAACTTTGGGGCGCTTTATCTCTTTAAATTTTCATTAGTTTGAAAAAGTGAAAAATACGTGTAGAGTATTTTTTGATAAGTTAAATGACGGACTAATTAAAACTCTTGCTTTTTGACCCAGGCAACATCCCCATTGTTATTAATTGTTATCTTAGGTCTTATCTTACTTATCTTACTTAATATTATAAAGGTGAAAGTCTGGATGTCTGGATGTTATGATGTCTGGATGTTTGTTACTCTTTCACGCAAAAACTACTGAACGGATTTTGTTGAAACTTTACATGTCTAAAAACGCCATCTATCGTCATTGGTTAAAAATTAAAATGTACAGCGCTGGACAAACTACTGTTTTTGACGTTCGTAAATATTCATGCAGGGGATCTATCCACATGATATCTAACGGGGGTAAAATGAGGTCCACGCGTACGAAGTCGCGGGCGGCCGCTAGTATAAAATATGGGCGTTATTATCTTCAGCAGATTAATTAGTTTATAGTGTTACCTTTGTAAACTAAACAGGATTGTCCATTAGGTCCATGAATAATGCCCAGGATTAATCCGGGGCATCCTCGTCGATAGAGCTCGTAATAATTCATAGCCCAAACTAAAGGCAGACCAACTCTAATTAATTTGTGTGATTGGAAATCTATTTAATACTACAGCCTCACTGCGGTTTAGATTTTCAACCTCGGTAAATATTATTAAATGTATTACGCATGTTGAATTGCATTTAATTTAATTCTGGTTGATAACTCAGGATCATGTCCAAATAATTAATAATAAATATTCTTTATTTTCTCCACAATCTAAAGGGTTACAATGTGAGGTGATTATCTTAAATTAGGACTACAATTAAGAGTAGGCGCACACCGTTGATTTTTAGTTGGCCAATAGTTGTGCCCGATTTTAAATTGTATGAAGAATCGGTCAAATCGAATCGGCGTAGTGTGCGCACTCCCATACATGCCCATACTGATCAACTGCCCGACCAAACTATCGGCCGACGAAAAATCAACGGTGTGCGCCTACTCTTAGATTGCGAGAGACTGGTGTCTGAGATTGGCTGCGAGCCTGTATTACAGAGCACCAGGCCTCTCCGCTATCGAAGTATCCGACTGTAACCCGATAAAAGTGCATGCCCAAATAAAGGATAATATCCTAATTTTCCACACACACGCACCAATGTTTGATTAGTAGGTAAATATTTAACTTTTAAATATTTTCGAGTTAACTAGTAAACCAATGTTTTGGTACACATTAAACTACGCCATCATTGAATGATTTACTTTTCATATTTATTTAAAAAAAAAAAACAACTGTGTAACATCCTCCTAGTTTGAAATAATAGCTACATAAAAGTAGAAAAACTAATTTCTAAGTTATTGTACCGTAACTTATTGTGTTGGAAGAAGAACATAACGTTTATATTTTGAATCATATTGGTAAGAAATACACCAAGGAAGCAAGTAAGAATCCAGTCTTAAATCTACTGCACAGTGTGGCTGTAGCTTTATTAACCCTTCCCAAAATCAAGCCTCCGCGATCAACGCACTAAATCATTCTGACGTCAATATACATAACATGTGACGTCACAGCGATAGCAACCATTAGCCCACAGATAAGAACTCGACCCAAGTTTCTGATATGTTTGACATTATCTCGGTAATTAGAGGGTATTTAGCTTACGTTAATTCATTACACGGACTAACGCTGGGGGCTCAAATTTTCCCTTTGATACCCCTATCTTTGGAGGTAATAAAATAAAGTTAAGAATCTTTTGAAAGAAATAATAAAAAAACAACAAAGAAAACTTCGATTATTTTAATTGGCCTATTTTAGAACACATAAAATCCATTATTAAGACCTTTCTCTCTAATGGGCAATGCGTACGACATTTGTTCGTTCGTTTATCGTTCAGACAAATGACGTCCACCGCTGGACAAAGGCCTCCCCCAAGGATTTCCACGCTGCCCGCATCCAGTACGTACTTCCCATGAATTTCCTCTTCCCTTCAACTTTACCAGATCGTCGCTTTACCTAGAGGCTTACCAGAAATCGCAGTGATATATTATAGATTCCGGTATTTTATTCATGCGTTAGAAAATCTTCAAATTGATACCTTTTTATAGCCTTAATAGCATAATACAGCCTCTAAAAACCTTTCATTAAGCCATAATTCGGCCAAATAACCCATCCCTTTGTTAGAGCCCTTCATAAACGGTACAAGCTGAGGGATTAACCCTCAGTATGCATAATTTAAGTGATATGAAAATGAAATCGCATGATAACCAACGGCCAACAAGGGTCATCAAGGCTCTGTAGGTCAAAACAACTTTGCTTTTATAACCGCAAATTTCAACACCAACCTTATAAGACCTCTGGACTTTGCCAATCATCATTTTTCTTTAGAGAATTTCGATGGAAATTTGGGGAAGTCGGGGTCAATTGATTCTGGTTCGAAGGGTCGGAAAATATTTATTTTGTTCCCAATCGGAATCTGTTTTTGTAGACTTACGGTTGTAAGTGTGAGTGCTACGAGTATAAACTACGAATATTTGATTACGATTTATGAATTGCTTGATTCATACATTTCTAACACCTAATTTCCAGTCTAAATTGTAAGTTACTCTAGCTATATTTGAACTGTGTAGCAATTTAAACTTGCAAACCAAAGGTTTGTTTCCTTATTCTTCATTATTCAATACGCAAGATTAAAGGCGTGGACAGGTTGGGTCGCCAGTTGAAGTAGGTCAAATCAAATGCTTACTCCATCTCCAACGGACGCGTCAACGGGCCCGAATCCTAGCCATAAAATATTTACATTGTACCGGAGTGTGATGTTATTATTGCCCCAATCCACCCCTATACAGTAAACATTGACACAGAAGGCTCATCATTTATTGTCCTAATAACTACGAGTAAATGCAGAAGTCTGTGTAGGATGTATGTTTGTTACTCTTTCACACAAAAACCAATGAACGGATTTTGATGACACTTTAAAGTAGTTTATTTATTAGATCAGAATAGGCGCGTGAAGCCGTGGGAATAAGCTATGATCTTGCTTATGGGATTGATAGCCGCTTGACTTGGTGGTTTGCGTATGAGACCTCATGACTGCTGTCGCGCGTTCGAATCACGTCGGGGGCAAAAGTTGTAGTGTTGAAACTAGTATCTAAGTATAGCGTATGTAAATGAGTCTTTTGATATATTATTCTTATTCGTTTTCTGTCCGTCTGTTTCAATTCAGTCGACAATACCTGAGACTGTACATATTGGCTGTAAAATCACACCTATCACCAATACATAAAATACCATATTGTTATCTTGATGTGCCGCGGATCATGTCAAAGTCAGAGTCAAAGTCAAAATTTCTTTATTTGTTTTTATACTAATAAATAGTTCTTACAAATCGTCATTTCGCTCTTAAGGAGCCTCTACGACATGTCTCAATCTTTTTACCCTACCAGCGCTTCGAGACCAACATTTGGCAAGTGCTGAGAAGAAGCGCCGCAACAAACTCAGTCACCATGGGTTTTGAGTCTACTGCTTGCATTTCTATTTGGCCAAAGCTTCATTCTAATCCTATCTATATGTATTAGTGTTTACATAACGTAGGGACAAAAATAGAAAAAGTAGGTAATTCGGCGGCGAAATGTTTTTATAACCTTTTCGGGATAGAAGTGGTAAAGTAAGGATTCGAGAAATTGGAAATCGGATAGGAATAACATTTGGGTCTTTATTTTAGGGAAAATAGAGGAAATAAAAAGGTTTGAAAGTTTATTCTCTAAAATAATAGCCCAGATTACATTCTGGTAGAAACCCAGTTCCGTTGGTTTCATATTCGTGTTATTTTACTCACTACTTTTGTTATTTACTTTGTAAGTTGGAGGTTAAACTAGTTGGCTTTGGTATTTTCATATAAAATAATACAAGTTTAAGGAATGCGCTATAGCAGGGGTGGCCAACATTTTGACCTGTGAAGTCTACTATGCTCGAAAGTATTTTTGAAGAGAATAAATCACTTACTTGGTTATGTTCCCCTATCGATGGGCTGCATCAGATCCTTTAGTCAGCTGTACTTTACAGACTCTTTCAAATTTACCAGAGATTTAAATTGAGGTTTTTGTCTAATTAGATTAGAAGAGTGAATGGTTTTATTATACTCTACTAGAACATTCATTTTTACCTGCTTATTATTAAAACACTAGTTTTTGCCCACCCGCGGCTTCACTCGCGTAAAATTTAGTGTCACAGATCGGCATAAATATAGCCTATTGTTAGTCTGGGTTACAAACAACAATACTGTAAAATTTCAACAAAATCCGTTCAGTAGTTTTTGCGTGAAAGAGTAACAAACATAAATCATGACATCCTACATACAAACTTTCACATTTATAATATTAGTAGGATAGAAGCAGATATAAAGACGATAACAACAGATCCAAAACTAAACATGTCAAACTTTGACCCCCATTTGACACATCCTTAGCTGCCTATAGACAGAAATCCGTTAAGGTAATTCAGGGCTGTCAACAGAAGTCTTCCGGCCGATAACTTTTTGATTAATCGCCTCGCGTCCGGTACAGGGCTCCACCATTATCTGCCCTCGTTACAGTTCAAATGACAGTGGCTGTCAAACTTTTGGACCATTTTAATATTTTACCCACGCGGCCAAGATTGGTTGATTTTTTAGACTATCCGATAGACCATTGGACGCTTTCAAAATTTTTACACAAAGATTAATGTATCCTAAAACATAAACGGTGTGAAAGGTCCCTTTCTAAAATTGAACTTGAGCGATTTATACCGCGGTTCTAATCAGTATAATGCGAAAGACTCTTCCAAAATCCAGTCTAATAGTGTGTAACTTCGTATAAATATCAGAAAATCTACCGCTTCTGGCAAATACCTACATCATAATAATGCAACTCACATCTACGAATACCTAGTAATAGAATCTTATAAGTCATAATAAATGAATCCTCAAATCACTGTTAAGTAGGAAACTTCCAGATACAGACATACTAAAAATTTAGAAGACTAAATGGTTAGATTTTAATTGTTTAATTTATTAATAAATTCAGAAGATACTGATATCCATTTGAATATTTCTAGTTTAATTTTAGGGGGCTTAACTATAGTTTGGGAAACGATGCCTTAAAATATCATGCTCACAACGTATCATAATCGGATTACACCTAAGCCACAAAAGCTTTCGTTTCACATTTTTCCATTACATTGAATTATTTGCAAATCTTTGAGATAAATTGAGTATTAATATAAAAATAAAAATGTACGATTCGATCATAAAAATGGCTTTAGATCAGTTTAAATATTGTACAATCCTACTAATATGTATTATAAATGCGAAAGTTTGTGTGGATGTATGTTTGTTACTCTTTCACGCAAAAAGTACTGAACGGATTTCGATGAAACTTTACAGTATTGTTGTCTATTTATCAGAATAATACATAGTAGGCTGTAATTTATAACGATCTTTGATAATCTGAATTTCACATAAGTAAAGCCGTAGGCAAAGTTAGTTTGAATATAAAAATAATTTTAGATCAGTTCAATGCTAAAAATATTATGACGAAAGTACAATTTAATTGGATGAAACAAGTTCTTTTTCATACCAACTTCCAAGAAATAAAACGACCAACTTTTAACAAGCAATTTCACTTAGAATAAGTTTTATTGAGACATTGTCCTACAGTTACTACGATTTTTCAGTGCGAATCCAAAAATAGATTCTGCTTAATTTGTTCTGAAACTTTATTACTGGATTATTAATTTGCTTTTTCGTGGCTTTGCAATGAAAGGTTATTAATAATCCTAGAGTTTTAATTCGCGCTTTGTGAGAAGGAAACAAAAACCTTAGAATATCATGTAGGACAATATATTCAGGTGGGGATTCTTGGATGGCTCAAACTTGGAGTGCAGGTGCGGTTTTGTTCCCCAGTCGATGAAGCACATGATGTCGTGCCCCTGACTGCCCAAACAACGGCACGCAGGAAGATTTAATGAATGCTACTGTCAACGCCACTCTTGTAGCGGAGTTTTAGGCTGACACTATAGGTATAGGTTTGTTGTTGTCGACAAGAAGAAGTTATTTTATAAGGCCGCGAAGGCAGAGAGCGTGTTATGACCACCGATATTCTACTAACAGTTGAATAAAGCGTCCTCTTAAATCGTGAACACTGTCTTTAGGAAGTGTTTTATACCTAATCGTAACCATGATAATATTACGTAACGTATTAAGTTTGCAAAAATCTTCGAAATGTACTCGATCACGATTCACAGCTAACTTACGTCTTTGACCTTAGAACTGTGAAACAAGATCATGGAATTTCACATAAAATTGAGCTACGTTTCAATCGCAATTTCTATTAAGGAAGAAAATTTCCATTGATATAACAAAAAACGTGGATCAAAGGGGCTTATGAAAAAATACGACTCGCCCGAGTTTTGAGATTGCTAAGTTGAAAGTTCAATACAATTCCATTATTGGAAATATTCTACAAAAGGCGTTTCAATATGGAACCGTTATACGAAATGATCTGATTGTTTCATTCGGTCTTTATTTGAATTCATTTCAAATTCAAATTCAAATTATTTATTTGCTCAAAAAATAGGGTAAATACATAAGTGGTGTTGGAATTTTATTAAAAGTGCATTCCTATTTGGCTAATGTCAGTTAGCATGCAAATTACAATTGATCATAAAATAATGTCGATTGATTACATAATATTATATTTATATTGATTCAAATAAAATTCATTAGCATATTTTTACAGTCAAAAACTCAGTTATCGAATAATAGCATTTGTCAATTAAATATTCCTTAAGCTTTAATTTAAATATGTTAAAGTCATTTATGTCTCGTATGGATTCCGGTACTTTATTATAGATACGAGGAGCATTTCCAAAGAAACTCTTATTAAATAAAGTAGTTTTAGCTTCGATGGCACACAGTTTGTTTTTGTGATGTTCACGGGTCCTGAACTCAAATTTATCAATATTATTTTTTATAAATATACAACACTCCAGAATGTATAGACAAGGTAAGTTCAAGATTTTTTTATTTATGAAATAAGGCTTACATGAGACATCTAACTTTAGACTATACATAGATCTAATGCAGCGTTTTTGTGCTCTAAATACAACTTCCCTGTTAGATGAATTACCCCAAAAAATTAATCCATATCTAAGTATTGAGGCAACATAGCTGTGGTAGGCTGTTAGTACAGCGCTTTCATTAACTATTAATTGGAGCCTATAAAGTGCAAATGAGAATTGGCTCAGTTTTTTACAGACATTTTCAGAGTGCAAGGCCCAGTTCAATTTACTGTCTATATTTAACCCAAGGAATTTGGTTACATTTGTCTTTGCAACTATTTATTGCCTATTGTTATATTTTGGAGAATAATTCTTAAAATTGTTTGTCCTTTGTTTTATTTACGGATCGACCGTAAAAATGTATTTCGATGTAGTTATTTTATCCAGAATAGAAACTAATGGTTTAAACTTTGTGTCCATGAACAGTTAATAGCAGGAATATTTGAATTACTTCATAAGAGTGAATTTTCTGAATGCAACTAGAGAAATAAAGATTTTTAAACATATCTATTCATGTAACTTTAGAAACCATCAAGGATGATTTATGATTTTCACCTCATTTCTTAGGCTATTTGTTCCACCATAATTAACAATAACAATAGCCGGTGCTTTTTGTATGAAGTTTGACAGATTTTTGACGTTTGTCAAAGTTAAAGTAAGATGGTTTACCACTCAGCCTTAGCCTTAGGCTAGGTATCTGGAAACTTTTACGTCCCACTCATGTGGAAAACATATTTCACATAAAAAATATGAAGCTACAATCTTTCAGCATCTCGCATAATGTAGACAACATTAATTTGTGTACCAAAGTGAGAGTCGAGATCAAAGCAAGGAAGATCAAATACAAAAATAAGTATACATCTCACTTTGTCAAAGATCTATCATTTTTATTACATGCTCGCATGCTCCTTTTGATGGTTTACTGTGCCGCTAATCTTATAAAAATGACGTATGATTTCGCCATTTCCATTTCAACGTTGTTTCTGGGAGTATGTGGAAGATTTTGTGTACATTTTGAGAGGATAAATGTGTTTTGGGAGAGATAGAGTGACGGTGTGTCACGAGTCCCGGCAAAAACTTAGGTAACAAGTAAGTTTGAGAAATGTAAGTTACTAAAGATTGCTAAAATAAGAACAAATAAAGCAGTAAATAAGGAGTCCTGAAATAAAGTAAGCTTATCTTTTATTACGTTTTTACTGCCGGTATAGATTTTATCATTAGATACAGATTAGAACCGGGTAAAGACAACGGTCTGACTATAGTAATTAATCTATATTATTGAAAAATTCAACACATATTGTAGATTAGAGCTGGCTAAGATATAGGTCTGCCTATATTGTATAATGCCTATGTTCTGCAGTGGACGTCCTATGGCTGAGATGATGATGATGATGATGATATTGTATACTTAGGCTATATTATCGAAAAAGTCTTGAAGGGGTTAAATGGTAAATGTTTTGATCGTGAAAAGCGAAATAAATATAGGCCAGACCGGAAACATACAGGCAAAGATATGGGTCGAAAATAAATTAACAGAAGATAACAGTTGTGTAACTTTCATATTGTTACATATATACTAGCGGCGCAGTGTAAAAATGTCCAAGGATATTTATGTCCATTTATTGTGTAAAAAAAAAAAAAAAAAATATTCACTCGATTTTTTGTTTGCAATTTACCAAAATGGAATTGTTAACAGATCCCTTCGAAACTTTGTAAAACAGAAACTTAACTTTACTGCGCAATTCATATATCGAAAGGACCGAATTCCATTGAAGTCTTTAAGTAACCCTGGGTGTTTTGTCAAACACATTTCCATGTGAAATGGTTTCTATTTATTAAGGCTAGGGATGTTATGGATATGTAGTTTCGGTTATGGATACGGTTACGGATATATAATTAATATTAGGCCGGTTTCGGTTACGGTTACAGATATTTTTTTATTTCGTATATCTGAAAGTTTTGGTTACGGTTACGGATATCTGTGCTTTAGAATGCAATTTGCAATAGTTGTCCAACACGGTTCATCCATGGCCGCACACTTTACATCGAATAAAAAGTAATAAAAAAAAATAAAAATTGGTACTAGATGAATTAAAATTTAAAGGTAGGTAAATCAGGCTGTTATGCCTTTACATTATAATGCTATACAAAAAACTATTCAAACTGCCTACATCCGAAACTACCCGAAACTTTTAAATTGGTTACGGATATTTTTTTATTTCGGATATCCGAAAGTTACGGTTACGGATATCCAAAACATCCCTGATTAAGGCCTCTTAGTTTATCGAGGGTACAATGGGGACACACACCGATAGCTCTTTTCTGTTTGTGCTCTCGTCCCATGGACCCTGGGTACAATTGTTACATACAGTCAATATACGACTTGGCTCGGGTCTCAGTCTTTGTTGGGAAATTGAAGGGTTAAACGCGTCACATACGGTAAGATACTGGAATATTATACATTACTAGCTGTGACCGGGATGTACGCGTGACTTCGTTTAACCCTTATCGGGGAATGAAAAATCTTACTATCCTACTAATATTATAAATACGAAAGTTTGGATGTCTGGATGGATGTTTGTTACTCTTTCACGCAAAAACTACTGAACGGATTTTGATGAAACTTTACAGTATTATCGTTTATAACCCAGAATAACATACAGGCTATAAATTTATGACGATCTGTGACAAAATAAATTTCACGCGGGTGAAGCCGCGGGCAAAAGCTAGTAGTTTAAATGAATAGGTCAAGCAGTTAGTGAAGTTTTGTAACAAATATTGTAACACGAGAATTTTATGTATTAGATAAGTATATTTAGGTTTATTACGACATATTTGGCATCTAAAAGTAATATCGAGAGATAAGAGAATATAAAAAAATTTATTTATTCGTGTGAGACGCGCGATGGGTCTCTAGAGATTGGATCAGAAAATTGATATTTTCCTACTTTACCTACTTTAGCCTATTCTACGAATTTAATTAACTTTTAGGCTGAGTTCCACCACCTAACTTTGACCGTAACTATAACGTTAACCGGTGCTTTTTGTATGGAGTTTGACAGATTTTTGACGTTTGTTAAAGTTAAAGTAAGATGGTGCAACCCAGCCTTAGAGCGATAATTTTAGAATGATCTGAATTTGATGTCAGACTTTTGAATTAAAACTTCAGATTTAAGTTAGGCGTTTGTGCCATCATTTGGAGGGTTTGGAGGGTGGTCGAGGTGGACCGACGATCTGATAAAGGTCGCGGGAAGAGCCTGGATGCGGGCAGCGCAGGACTGTTCATTGTGGAAAACCTTGGGGAGGCCTTTGTCCAGCAGCTACGTCATTTGGCTGAAAAAAGAAAAAAGAAAAAAAAGTTAGGCGTGTTTTTCCAACTTTTTCTTATATGTGTTGTATACGCAGGTATTGTGTAACAAATAACTACGTGGCTGCTATTTAATCGCAGATGTTCGTTCGTTATAGTCTAAAGATATAGGTGCAAACATGCTACGTATAAATAAACTAGAGCTCCGAAAATAGAGACGAGCTCTGTTTTCCTAATTCATAAGCCATCCCAATATTTGCCCGCATCCGACCGCTTGTTATTGCGAGAGAAATTCGCGACCACAACGTTGTTCGTCATAATACAGGGTTAAAAATGGTCGAATAATAAAGACGTTTTTGGTGAAAATCAAGCTTTTTTGAATGTCATTTTAATAGTTAAAAAAAAGACAACACAGTTCTGAAAGCCATAAAAGAAAAATAATGCTCATAAACCAAGCTCATAAATACAGGGTTAAACCGGTTGGATAATAATAGTGACAAGTAGGTATATGATGAAAAATAAGCTGTTAAATGTTATTGTAATAAAAAGGAGAAAAAAAGCCTGATCTTTTTATAAAAGTCACAGAAAGAAAAGTAATGTACGCTGACAGAGCATACAAATAAATTTTCTTCTGTTTTTATTTAAAACCACGAACAACCGAATAATATGTGAAACTTTCAGGTTAAAATACTAAGGCTGAGTTGCACCACCTGGCTTTGACCGTATTTTTTGTATGGAATTCGACATATTTTTCACGTTTGTCAAAGTTAAAGTAAGATGGTGCAACCCAGCCTATATCCTCCTGGAATTTACGGTTCTTCCTCTATTTAATTTTTTAAATGAAAACTCACCATCTAAATTAAATTTAAGTAAGTATCCTTAAATCGCGGGAGGCGCCTGGATGCGAGCGGCGTAGGACCGGTCTTTGTGGAAATCCTTGGGGCAGGCCTTTGTCCAGCAGTGGACGTCTTTCGGCTGAAACGAACGAACGAAAGTATCCTTAAATATCTAATAATCTTCACCAAGTCTATATTAAGTATTACAGTGTAAACAGGAAGATGCAGTGACCAAGAAACCAGAAACAAACTCTGTATTCCGGTCACGTTCCGCGAACGTAACGTTTCAATAAACGTCCGCGTGAAGTTAGAACGAACATGGGTTCGTGATTCAGTTGTTAGTTTTAGAAACTAACATTTGTCGGGCAAAGTAACTAAGGTATCTGGGGAAATCAATTAATTTTACATTTAAACCAGAATTATGTTATTAAGCATTAATTGTTTTTTTTTGACAGTCTCCTTACTTCATTTACTTACTTAATAAATGTATGTATGTAGTCTTCAAATAAACATGACTATTCGGGAAACTTTAGGTTTTCTACACTTGCTGAAGAAAGGAGCTAACGTGTCTACTTCAGTGTGCCTACCATGAGTTTACGTTAGGTGTGCTCGCTAGCGACTGCGTAAAAAAATGACATTTAAATGTATGACATATTGTGCAGCGCCCCTAGCGGCTACTTTCCAGAAATAAAATCTTCATAGAATTTTTTGACGTATTCGCTAGCGAGCTCACCTAACGTAAACTCATGGTAGGCACACAGATGTCATGTCAGACACCAATAACGTTTCAACAAGTCTGATGCCAGAGCTCTTAGGGCGGTTTCAATTTAGACGTTTTGTGCCTGATTTTAGCACGTCTACACACTAATTATTGGTAATTTTCAATTTTATTCCAACACAGTTGTCATAAAAAATGCCGTGTGCGGTCTTGCAAAGTAAATTGAAAGAGCCCTTAGTTGTTAATACACTACCACTACATAGGAGAAGACATCTGCCGTCAATATGCGACAAGGTCTGACCTATGCTGCACTTTTGTCGCATTATGTAGCGTAGCATAGCGTAGCGTCACATCGTGTAGCATATGTGTCTCGTAGTGTTACATGTTGTAGCGCGGTAACGCTACGGTTTGCGTCATGTACTACCTACCTAGCGTCCGTATCTCGGAGTATTACTTACCTCGTAGCACCGCGTAGCGTTTGCTTGACGTAGCGTCTGTGTCTCGTAGCGTTACATATTGTAGCACCGCGTAGCGTTTTCGTCATGCAGGGTCGTGTCGATTACTTACCCCTGAAACAAAACATTACATTGTCATTTGTCATACTTGCATTGCTCAAATTTCCATAGCATCCCGTGTCGTTTGCTTAATATCGCATTTTTTGCAATCTAAATAAACAAAAATAAAACTAGAATTTTTCATTCATCACAATAAAGCCGGCAAACGTCAGCGGTCGTAGTTTCATGTTTTAAAAGGCTTTCAGTCTATATCAAATTATTCCGTTCCATTCCATGAATATTCACAATGGAAGTTGTTATTTTCGTTGTTTAGTTTGCGTACTATCTATAAATTACTGCTTTTAGGTGGTGGTGGTACTGTGGAAAAATGTAAAATATTGATGTTATTAAAATGTTTTATGTTCAATGAGCCTCGATATTTTATTACCAAATTATTAGCTTAGGAACTTCTATTTTTAATTACTGGAGTTTTTTTATACACAACGAGGAAGCTCTTGGCCTGTATCTCACCTGATTGTAAGTGATGATCAGGTCGAAGGTGGAAGCGACTATTCCCACCTCTCGTTCTCACCGTTGCAACTCCTGTGAAGGTCAAATTTGTCCCGGGGGAAAGTTAAACTGTCATTGGACCTCCAACGAAATTAATCAGAAGAACATAGAAGTTAAGGTTCGACTTCCCTCCAGTGCAAAGCAGATCACTCTATTTTTAACTAAACCTTTAACTACAGTTTAACTGCAATTTTCTGCGTCTAGCAAACAAGTATTTTCATCCATATGCATTTCAATTCAATAACCGATGTCTTTTCAAGACTTTTAACAGCAGCTTTGAGAATCCACTTAAAACTTGTCCAGTTCGATCCCAGTTCGAGCATATCTCATTCAAGCCATTGAACTGCACTTTAACTTAGAGTTGTTTTATGATGCTTTTATTGAGCTCTTTACGCATATAGGTTACTTACTGTTAATAGTAGAAGAGAATGAAGTATAGCATTAAGTTTGCCTTTTATACTTTAATGTTGTGCTTTAAAAAAAGATATAAAAGACTATCAACTACATGTATCTGTATTTATTCAGATGTCACATTATGTTTTTAATAATTTCAAGGAGGAAATCGGTGGACAAGGACTTATACCCAGATAAATATTTCGACAACCCAGGGCAGACTGTCCTAGAGCTTCAGAACAAGGAGAGCCGACCCCAAATAAGGGGAAAAAGAGCTAAGCAAAAGAAGAAGAAGAAAGAGAAAATAAGCAGTGTCAATGTCTATTAACGACGGCCGATGGGGCGACAAGGTTCTGGAATGGAGGCCGCGTACCGGAAAACGCAGCGTGTGACGTCCAAATACAAGGCGAACCGACGAAATCGTAAAGGTAGCAGGGAAGCGCTGGACGCAGGCCGCTACCAATCGATCAACGTGGAAAGCATTGGGGGAGGCCTATGTACAGCAGTGGTCGTCCTATGGCTGAAATGATGATGATGATGATGATGATGATGATGATGATGATGAATGCCTATTAATGGGTAATAATTTAATTCGATAACTACTGGGGCTTTGGCTGAACCGAACGAACTACTGGAGTAATTTTTCAATAGGAATTTGCATTGAAATTCTTTTATGAAAATTGCATACTTCAACATAATCGAAATTTTCGCAGTGTTATTTGCAGTCATAATTCCAAACAAGACCAAACCAGTGCAGTGGTCTGACATTAAACTTAGCCTATACGTCATAAACACGCATTTAGAGCCATTATCGACTAACAATATGGCGCAAACAAGCGCATAATCAGCGCTGTACCGTTCATTAGCCTCGATTGTACACCTCTAGGCTTTCGCTGCGCACACTTAAGACACTTGCGACTTAGTCGCAGCGAAACTGTAGACTTTTCAATAAGTATTTTTTTTAAGTCAAAAATATTAAGTTCGCTTACATTTATGTAGGTATTTTGTGATGGTTACCTACATAAAAACGTATTAATTAATATTCCCATCATCATCATCACACCAAATATCTCAAACAAGAAAGACATGACAAGGGGGAATGATACTTTCCAATCTGGAAAACATTGGGGGATGCCACGTTCAGCAGTGGATGTCGACGATGATGATGACACCAAGTGTCTGTCCAGCGAAAATTACTATGAATTTACCATATTAATTGTTTCTAGTCATCAATTGATTTCTTTGGAACAACACTTACATACTCGTAGATGTTAACAGCTTAAAAAAGGTGTTCTGCTTAGCCACATATAACCAACATATTATTATAACATAATGTATAGTATCCTGGCACTTCATTATTCTCGACGGGACCGAAGACGGGATAACAAACAAACAAACTAAATCTGCAAACCTAAACCGGCAAGTCAAAGTCGTCAATGTCTCAAATGTGCTACTAACCCTGTTTGTTTACTACTCATGAGCGTTTGTTTATTTGAATCGACGCAGTGGCAATCAGCAAATTAGGTAGGCGATTATACGCGGGAACAAATGGCGACATAATACAGGGTGTCCCAAAATTAGCACGTCACTCTGACACTGGAGGTAGTTGGACCCAAGATTCATCGAACAAGCCTAATGTCCATAGAAAAGTCATAAAGCGAGCTTCACCCGGAATCCTCAACCATGAGGAACTGGTTATCTTACCTCTAACTGCAGGAACACATCTCTCTTAAAAATAATTTTATTTTTGCAAGTAGGCTTTAAGCCCTTTTAAAAAGTTTCATAAGTTTTGAGACATGATCAATTTTAGTTATTAATGTTCATAGAAAAGTTTGATGAGTTTAGAAATATGACTGACATTATTTATTTTTAAAAAGAACTTAAGGAGCGCGGCGCAGTGTGATAACCGCCTAATAGATTTGTTCGATGCGTCTTAAGCTCATCCATCTTTGGTGCCAGTGTGACATGCAAATTTTGGGACAACCTGTATATCTACACACCATAATATAGTTTAAAGATAGTTATAGACGACAGCCCATCGAGCTAAGCACAGCAGTGTCTTATGTAGTTGCAATAGGGGAGAATTTGCAACAACTATGTAGTCTGATGTGCTGTCTAACTATTTATCGAACAGTTGGTTTCGTTTTGGTGAATGTGTATTAATTGAATTTTCAAATGAAGCCATGTAAATGTTGTAATTATTAGTTGTGGTTCAAGTTACTCGTTTCCGTTAACCTAGGGAAGGTAAATAATGTTTGAGAGAAGTAATTTCATCGCACGGTCGTCTAATTAATTAGTTTTAAATAATCACCGAATCGTATACCTTTCAAGTATCGCGAATCGAGACAATAGAAATCAATTACTACCGCGGTAAGTATTTGCTGTATCTCATTGAAAAAGAGGCTGACAAAGGTGACTGAGTTTCTTACGTCACTTCTTCTCAGCACCAGCCCATATTATGTTGTCCCGAAGTGGTGGTAGGGCAAGCTATATTTGGGACATGTATAAGGAAAGGGCCTAGTACCTACTGAATAAATGTTTTGACCTTGACTTTGACCTCATGAGACCGCTTTGGGTTTGATGGGTAAAAGGAATGCGAAATAAATCAATAAAAAATTATTTCAACAAGTAAAAGCATTTATGCAGTGTAAAAGAGAATAGTAAAATTATAAATGGGAAAATGTTACAGACATTTGCGTATTTGTTACGTTTTTCACCAAAAACGAAATATTGGTAAGTACCTACCTAACCTAGAGACAGATTGGTCCTTAGGGGAAGGATGTAGGGGAAATAAAGGATAAAAATTGGAAATTAACCATTACTTCTCACATTATTATGGAAATAGAAATGTACTCGTACACTATAATAAGAAATATAGAAATGTTTCACAGTTTAGAAATTTTGTAAAAGAATTTTATTAGGATAGCCTATAAAAATATTAATTAACCAGTTGACATCCACTAGGGCGAAGCGAGTAGGAAATGAAAACCATGAAACCGTACTAGAATATTGTAACTGAGTTTTGGTCCACTAACAATTTGAATAGGAAAAAGTTTTATTCCAACCTTTTTACTTTTCGCATTTTCCAGTTGGTTATCAAAAACAAAAACCTTAAAAATATGGATAAAGTTACACTAAAAAGGTTTTTGGAGTCTATAAAAGTACCGTAAAAAACATGTGAAAACTATGGAATGTGTATTTTAACTATTTTAGGATTTCATATCAAAGGTCACATTATTTATGCGAGAAGATTTTGAAATGATTAAAACTAGACCGAACTAAATAATACGAGTAAGAATAAAAAAAAATCACAATTTAATTTTGATTGGATGTGGTAACTGTTTGATCATGAAAATATAAGATAACGGAGTCTAAAAATTACTATGATTGTCTACACAAAATATTAATCCTATTAAAAAGTTTGTAAAAAAATATTGGCTAACTTATACTTCACTTCAAGAGCGAAAAATAAAGATCGCACTTCTCTATACATTTAGGTACGCCCATAAATTATTTATACCATTAAGAAAAACTCCGTTCTATTAACGGTAATGTATGAGTGTAATAAAATATTAGCAATAAACCTGGGCAAGATGTATATTGGCTGACGGGAATAATATTTTCGTTCCTTATAATTAGCCTCTCCAGGTTGTCACCGGGAAACCAGGAGATTAAAGGTGTCCCAGGAAATGGGTGTGGGATGTGGGAAGAGCTGACGCGGGATTATATTTCCCATAATATTTGTTTACTAAAAATGCAGTCACATGTTAGGATCGTACTCTGAAACGCGTCAAACTTCAGAATTTCATAGTCCTAGTCCTGTCCATAGTTCCTGGCCTCACCTTTAGTACTACCATCGCATCTGACTTCAAACCTCACAACAACTACCATAAGCACGTGACATGGCTCAATGAAAAATAGGCGCGACAAGCTTTTAGTCATTTAAATTAAGTAATAATGTAATAAATTGATTTTTTCGAAGGTATTTTTTTTTTAGAGCTTTTTAAGCTTGTTTTTAAGAAAATTTTATTTTTTTATTTTTGCAACTCTAAGATAGCACATCACAAATCATTTTGTGGCATAATAAAACCTATAATAACTGAGCGTTTAGTTTTCTCCAGAAATGGGTGTTTCGCCTACAACATGTGCCACCGTTTTAATCACTCGGTGGGACCATAAAATTTTTATTACATATTTTCCACAATAGGCCACCTATAAAATATTTTCTTTCGTCCACCTTGACATTTATTAGCGCGCTAATTTAATTAATGTTTTCCTTTGATAGAAATGCTGTTTGGGTCATTTTCATTCTGAAAACATTTTTTTTTTGTTATATTTACTAGTTTTAAATAACATTTCATAGTACAGTTATTTTTAAGGTACCCCAAACAATGCGTAGTAGTGGTAGTAGTAAAAAAATTTTTTTTTTATCTTTTTCACGTCGTTAGTGGTGTAGGGCTATGTAGTACCACTAACTTCAATTCACTCATGATTATGTTTGTTATAAATAGAGCACTACAAATACTCACAATACCTACCTACTTACCTACATAATTAGCAACAACATGATATTTTCTGTCTTAAAAATGTCTTGTCTATCACTGAAAATGATGAAGCTGATGGATAGGTCAAATAAAATAAGTCCTACGATTTCCACATTTTACCGAACCAAACAAATCTTTAACCCAAAACCTTCAAAGTTGTTCACCGCAGACCTCTTAACACCTTCGCCCCAATTAGACAGCCTTAACACGGTCACGGCCGGTCTAAATGACTAATGCGGCCGCGGTCTAATTGACCCCGCGCTGGAGGGTTAAGTAAAGGCAGTGGGAAAATAGTTCCCACTTTATTTTAAGCTCTACCCAGTTGTTTTAAGGTTGCTATTAAAATTTTGTTAGCTTGTAAAGGGTTAAACGCTAACTGCCGAGCTCCCTTTGAGTTTTTTCAAGGCCCACTTGTGACGGAAATAAAAATGCAAAGCTTTTTGCCTATGAAGACAGATTTTTTAAATCTGCCATTTTAATTCGTGAGTTCACAAACGTTTGTGGTGAAATGCCACATTACGAAACACCCTTAATTAATTTAATTATATCTGTAAAACAATGGGTAGTGAATGGTTAAAATAAAAATTATAGGTTTCTTCATTGCCACACGAATTTTGCAATGTGGACTAGTTAGTAGTGACTAACACCCGTATTCACAAACGACGCTTGCTTAAGTGAAGCAGCAACGCTATGCGCAGTCGAACGCACAGCGTTGAATAAAGCTCTGTAATTGGTTCGAGTGTGTCACTCCGTAACTCAAGTTATTATATCTATGAATAGGTTTTTGGGACCTTATGCGTCCACGCGCACTGTGAGACCTCATAGTAATGTTTGTAAACGGGTGTATATTAGGTAAGTAATTAATGCAACAACTAAAATCACAGTGGCTATGTTTTCCTTGAGTCCCCTTATTAGTGAAAGAAAATCCCCTGAGAAAACTTTCATACCAATTACGAGGAATACTAGGGTCTCTTAAGCCTTGAGAAATAGCAAAGAAACCTGTAACGTATTGGAATAGCAATAAATAAAGCAAGTAATACTCCAGGGTCCTTCGATACTTTGGCTTTGAAGTCTTCGGGATAATTAAAAGCGCTCTATTGCAAATACAGACCACTGAACTACGTAGAAGCCACATAATGAATGAATGACTTTAGTTAAAGATATTTTAGGGTTTCACACATCCGAAGTTGTATTTAACAGACGACAGCATATTAGATTACCCATTTTGGTAGCAAAATCGCCCCTATTACAATTGTTTAAGATGCTAAAGTGACTTTACCTTCATATGCTGTCTGCGCCTCAAAAGAGAAAAATAAAGGTCATAGCAGACTTATAAACTCGGAAAGGGATCAACACCGTATCGTCTTTCGCGAGCTGTCACTGCCTTTCGAGGCGTTTACGTTACGGTGCGGATAAGTGTGCGTTGCAGTATGCGTTTCATACAAATAATACTGACCGCCTCGAGTTGATACAGTTACGATCCCTTTCTGGGTAGATAAATGTTTTTTTTATCCACAACGAGGAAGCTCTTGGCCTGTATCTCACCTGATGGTAGGTGATGATCAGGCCGAATGTGGAAGCGAACATCACCCGGAATCCTCAACCACGGAGGAACTGGCTATCATTCTTATCTTACCGGAACACAATAATGCTGTTAACATTGTTGTTATGGCGACAGTATGTGCTACCTCCTTAACCCTTGTAGATTGTAGAATCGCATCGTTGTACATTACAAAATAAATAATTAAAAAAGAAGTCAAGTCTATAATGTAAGTTGTCTATGCTCGCGGCGGAATAAAAATAAATAACATCAGCAAAGGATTACAGTCTCGATGCAGTTAGTCACTTCGAATTAAATTACTTTTTCATTTCGAGTTGTGCCTTTTTACTGAGAGATTTTAAAATTAATTAAACTGTATGATTTAAGTTGGTTTCACAATAGTTAAAGATTCTTTATTTGTCAAAAGAATTTATTAATCGATATTTATCATGGAATGCAGATTTTAATAAGCAGATGTTGAATTATTTTCACACTAAGTAGTTCATATCATATCTATATTCATCAGAAATAATGTACTACTTGACTCTAATGGTGAAAGCATTTTTCATATAGGTCCATATAGGTTCATATAGTAGTTTCAGAGCCTATTCAAAACAAACGAACAATTATTACATATTTCTTCTTTATAATATTAGTGTAGAATTGTAGATCTCCAATTATTTTCAGATAAAAATATTAAGGGCCATAATTTTAAATAGCCTATTTTACTTTAATATATTTAGGTATGTTTATTGTACAGTCTAGTTATTAGAAACGTCTCAGTTTATACAACCTGTCTATCAGTCCATTTATGTCAGTTTTGAATACACTTCTCAATTAGAATTTCAGTAGAAACATGATATTTGCGTCGGAATATTCAGTTTCTGGATAATTTCCTGTAATGTGCTATTTGCAGTCAATCGTGGGTGTATCCAATTTCCTTTATCGATAATATGGTAATTACAGGGTGCTCCACTTTTGGTGAAGTGTTTTTTTTTACTACATATTTATTTTTTTGACGTTTTCTCTACTCATACGGCTCTATTAGCATACAGAGGTGTGAGTCTTTACAAATTCATTTATTAAAATATTGAGGACCAGTGAAAAAAAATGCTGAAATACCTAATGAATATGCGTTCATTCGTTTTACCCTTTTGGTTGACAGTTCTCTGATCATAAGTTTACAATAGGTTTGTACTGTTTAATGTAAGAGCCGGTCTTTGTGGAAATCCTTGGAGGAGGCCTTTGTCCAGCAGTGGACGTCTTTCGGCTAAAACGAACGAACGAACGAATGTAAGAGACCTTATTTATTGGTTTGTTTAAAAATTAAATTATATTTGTTTTACGAAGACAAGTTACTTGTCCTGAAAATGACCATAAATTACACAACACCCTGTATTTTAAGAACTCTGGAGGGCCTACTAGTCAGTCCTCTCCTCCGTAATTAGTTGTCTTTGAGCCTCCTTGTCGGTGGTATATTCAGTGAAAAGGAAAATTACTCATCTTTGGTAAAGTAAGACTTACCTAGAAATGTACCATTTATTGCCTTATAAGTATTCTTACAATTCTTATTACTTATTGGTAAAAACAACCAAAAATATTAATTTCTATATTTAGGTAAATGTTCAGATTTTTCCATCTCTCCTTTATTAATGCTACCTGTGTTGGTGACTTCGTAGAGACGATCGCCGTTGGGGCAGGAAAGTTCTCGAGTGGCGACCACGAGCTGGAAGACGTAGCGTAGGCAGGCCTCCTACTAGGTGGACTGACGATCTGGTAAAGGTCGCGGGAAAAGCCTGGATGCGGGCAACGCAGGACCGTTCATTGTGGAAAACATTGGGAGAGGCCTTTGTCCAGCAGTGGACGTCATTTGGCTGAAACGAACGAACGTTGGCGACTTCGTATGCGTGATAGTCGTTTGAATAATTTTTGAACATTTTCACAACATTTTTCATCGATGCTCTGCTCCTAGTCGGCGTAGCGTGATGGTTCAACGCAAATAATCAAATAGGGTCAATAAGTTAACCTAGGCGCAGCAGATCACTGACTTTTTGTCGGCCGATAGTTTAGTCGGGCAGTTAATCAGTATGGGCATGTAATATGGAAGTGCGCACATTACACCGATTTAATTTTCATACAAATTAAAATCGGCTCCAACTATCGGCCGACTAAAAATCGATGGTCTGCGCCTAGGTTTAATGAACTTGCAAACCAAATAAACAAACGTTTTATAATATTACTATAGATTGTTTTCCGATACACAATTTCCATTCTAAGTATCGGCAGTAAATATCCAAATAATGGCAAATCTATATTAAATCTGTGCCATAGACCTAAACTACCCTGACATTAAAGCCAATCAACTCTTACTACTTGTTTTTGAACTCTATCCCGATGGAATAGAGGTCATTTTGGGGATTGGTGCTTAAGGGAATTTCGAGGATCAAGGCTTCAATTTACAATACTACTAGTGTAATAGAGACGAGTACAGTGAGTCCACAATCGTTTGTTTTGGAGACAAATAGGTATAATTGTTTTTTCCACGCATCTACACCATCATTACAGGTATAAAAAGATGGATAGACTGCGAAATACTAAATATATCAAATTTGTATTTAATAAACTGGCTACATAATTAATTAAATAAAACGAATAACTATTATGGTACAACAAAAACACTATGGACATGTTTTAGAGACTGCTTGAAATTTGTATATTATGATTGTACCACGATTCGGTCTACGTTCGGAATTATATTATTTATACTACTCTAACTTAAAATTTAATCTATACTAGTCTATATACTCATATTATAAAAAAATGCGAAAGTAACTCTGTCTGTCTTGCTTTCACGCCTAAACCACTGAACCGATTTTGATGAACTTGCCATAGAGATAGTTAAGTCCCGAGAAAGGACATAGGATAGTTTTTTTATCCGGGTTTTTGAAACAGGGACGCGCGCGATAAACGTTTTCTGTGACGGAAAAAATCCAAGTTCATCGCCACCAAAAACATGTTGCCAAGAGAAGATCATAATGGCTTGCATTGTCAAAAAGTTATCAGATCTCATGTAGAGCTAAACTTCCCCTAACTCTACATGCCCTAACCAAATAAACTACATTTAAGTCAAAATATACGAGGTGTGGCTATTAAATAACGAGACTGACGCTGTAAAACTTTTTATTTTGATTTCATACTTTTTTACTTATTATCATCTTCAATATACACTCCTCCTCTATCCCTACAACGCTCCATGCGAATCTTCCATTGTTCGAAACAGTGCTGGAAGTCATCTTCTGTCAGCTCCTTCAGGACGCGTGCCGCTTTCTCTTTCACAGCTTCAACAGACTCAAATCTTGTTCTTTTTAATGCAGATTACACCTTAGGAAACAGATAGAAGTCGCACGGTGCAAGATCCGGCGAATAAGGCATTCAAAGTGTCGTACAAACTTTTTTACGAGCTTCTTCTTGTTCAAACGTGAGAATTTTAGGCACCATTTTGGTACACACTTTTTGCAAGTGCAAAATTGTTATGTAATATTTGCCGTATGGATTCTTTATCAATTCGTACAGTTTAAGCAATCGCACGAATACTTAACCGACGGTCAGATCGAATTAGATTACCGATTTTTTCGATATTGTCATCCGTTTTTGACGTGGAAGGGCGACCCGGGCGTGAATCATCTTGAACGTCTTCTCATCCATTTTGATAACGCTTAAACCACTCAAAAACACGTGCACGCGTTAAACATTCATTGCCATACACTTCTTTCATAAATTATAAGTTTCAGTAGCAGTTCTTCTAAATTTCATATGAAATTTCACAACAATTCGTTGCTCACTTAACATTTTTCCGGCGAAACAAAAAAACAACTCTAATGCGAACGAAGGCTACAGCTATACTGATTTGTTTACAGAAGCGAGAGGCACTTCATTCGAAAGAGAAGGCTTTACGGTAAGAGCTGTTGGTTGCTGGCGTTTGGTGCATTCGCACTTCTCCTGTAGCAGCGTCAGTCTCGTTATTTAATAGACACACCTCGTATGGCACGGCCTACTGCCCTCAACATTATTGTGTAACGGGCTTAGACACGATATTTTGATGGAAATACCGGCATTGTAGTAAAAGGGTATTGGAAATTTTGGTTTATGGTGGCGTAAAGAAATTTGGTTTAAGAATAAACTTGTCGTTTGTAAAACCGTGTTTGTAGAATGTTAGTAAAGGTCCTAAGAAACCTTTAGGATTTGTGATGTTTGATAATGAATAATATTGGATTATGTTCTTTTCTTTTCTTTTTGAGTTAGGTGACTTTTTTGTCGTCAGGTGACCAACTCCTCTACACAATTATAACCGCTAGGTGGCGGTGGTATAAATAATATTTTGATGCGTTATTCTTTTAGAATAATTCAGGATTTTAATACCATACAATATTAAGTAGAAATGATTGGTGTTGGTCGACATTTTGTGCTGACTTATCTGAAAAAAAAAAAGTTATGTCCTTCACCCCAAAGTACCGAAACCCGAGCCATTCATTATACCCGCCATATTTGTTGCCCTCGTCCATCCTAATTGAGTAATCATAACCCAGCAATGAGGCGTGCGTAATCCCAACAAATGAAACATTAAACTTGCATGACATTAGTCATGATTGTGAAACCCTTCAAGATTTCCACAAAAAGTCACGAACGAATCAATTTAAACCCTATGATGAATATGACTGAGTCTAAATTGTCGCTGTCAATTCACGACGCATGAGTCCTGAAGGCTACGGAGTTATTCAATTTCAAACTTTAAAGGGATTGGATTACAGTCAGGTTTGGCAGGCTTTTCTGCAGACACGTGGTCACGTCCCTACGGGTCTATTCCGCGTCGAAATTTTCGCAGTTTCAATTCGTTCTCGCTCTCTCTTAGGACAATCTCTGGAGAATGAAAGGGATGGAAAATGGAAAAATGCGTATGTAGTGTTGGTGAATAGAACCTGTGTTTTTGCTTCGTCATCGCAGTTTAATTGGGGTCGCCAGCCGTCTGTTTGTCCAGCCGATTGTTGTAGAAAAGGGGTGACATTGTTTGAGAAAATCGAGAACATTTTAAATAAATACTGCACATAATACGTCATGCGATACAGGTATACCTACAGCAAAACAAACTTGCACATTCACAAAATAAATTGTAGTAAAGTATTAGTTCATAAGTACAAAGTGTGATAATATAATTTCACTACTTCGTCGACGTCATCGTCCGAAACATCAGATGCCTTAATGGAGCTATGTCCGACACCTATGATGTACACAAGATTGACGGCCGTGGCATTAGGTATATTATTGTAGCATTTATTTACTTTTGGACGAGAAATGTAGTTATGCGTTACGACGATAAAATTATATTGTACTAGCTTTTGCCCGCGGCTTCACCCGCGTGAAATTTAGTTTGTCACAGATCGTCATAAATTAGCCTATACGTTATTCTGGGTTATAAAAAATAATACTGTAAAGTTTCATCAAAATCTGTTCAGTACTTTGTGCGTGAAAGAGTAACAAACATCCAGTCATCGAGACATCAAAACTTTCGCATTTATATTATTAGTAGGATTGTGCATTCTTTAACAGCAGCATTATAAACCGCACATAATTCACTCACGGCATAATTAGCTATGTTATTAAATATTTTACGTCGCCAAAATTAAAACACTTCCAGCAAAATGTTACCGGTAGAACTGCATTAATTAAGCAACAGTTAATATAACTTTGTGCGTTAATTAAAACAAAATCGATCATAATTTCAGTTGAAGTAATGAACTTGCTGGGAAATTGGTCGAAATCGCGTACATGGGCAATTAATCTTTTAATTAAGGATTTATGTTTCGGGGTTAAAGTGACGCAGAGCGACGTTGGTCGCGCAACTATCGTAGGGCTTTGGAAATGGGCAACTTTGTTTCATCATTAGCCCAGTCAATTAGTTTCTACTACAGGAGCAAAACTCTACTCTTTCTAATTTACAGACAAATAAAGGATTTGATCTACACTACTTAAGCTGGCAAGAAGTTCTGATTGCACTTTACGATGTCTACGGAAAGAGTGGGTGTGGGATAAGTTGTGAATGTTGTTGTAATACACTATTTCTAGTAGTATATCTTAAGATAGGTATAGGGTGTATTACTTCCATTTGGTCAACACACTTATAAAAAAAACTGAAGTTGTGGCAAGCAGCAACTGTTAAGTTGCCTCAAACAAATTCCGCAACCGCCTTCCCATTTGTCAACAAAAATGTGTAACATGTGCGCGGAGCCTTAATCGTTTTAATAATTTCAACGCTAGAGCGGTCAAAGGGTTAAAGTTGGTCGCCAATTAGAGTTTTAATAATTAATAGTAATTTGCGGGCTCCTGCAAGGCGGTCACTCGGTGCCTAGGTGTAATTAAAAATTAAATGGAAGGTAGTAGAGTGCGTAGGTGGTAAACGTTTTATAACCGTTCTAGGTTTTCAGTTTTTTCTTTTATATTAAACAAGAAACTAAGTAATATGAGTCCAAATGAGCAGCAAAAAGAGGCAATATAAATGCAAAAAAATATAAAGAGAGCGTTTAACCAGCGTAGGGAGAAATGTAGGCCAAATCCTTTATTTGTCTTTGCTAAATTACAGAGGATCGCGCTATCTACACCTACTTAATGATCTAGGTGATACTTTCACGTCCGTATTCACAAACGATGCTTGCTTAAGTGAAGCAGCAAATCGAACGCACAGCGCTAAATCAAGCTTAATGATTGATTTGTGCGTCACCCTATGCGTCAACGCGCACTGTGAGACCTCATAGTAGGTGATGCTTTCATTGCCTAGTAATGTAGAAATATGGGTAAATTAAAGATAAAGAGTCTCATTTCTCTCTTTGTCGGCCGTTTGGTGTAGTGGTTCAGAGCGGACTACTATGCCGAGAGGTCCCGGGTTCGATTCCCGGCCGGGCAGAAATTGAAATGATGAATTTTAATTTCTGTGACGGGTCTGGGTGTTACTATGTATAATATGTATGTATTTAAAAAAAAAGTATATAAGTAGTATATCCGTTAAGCTAGCACCCATAACACAAGCATTAAGTTGCTTACTTTGGGGCTAGCTGGCGCTGTGTGAAATTGTCCAAAGATTTATTATTATTATTTATTTATTTCCTTCTTATTGCGCATTTAGTTGGCTGTGCGTAGGTGACCTCAGCTTTATCGATATCGAGTACTATCGTAATCACCGGTCATTAAGGTCGCACTAAACGCACTACGACGCACACTTAGTTGACAACCGCAGCCAGTTATTGGTGTTGTGTAGTGATGTGCCATTTTGAAATAAAACTGGCGATAAATTATGAGCCACAGTCGATGTTCGATTGTACCGTCGCACTGTAATAGGAATATTTAATTAAAACTCATAAAAACTTATAACACTCATTTATTGTTGTAAGTAGGCTTTTAAAAAGGACTTTTACACGGCCCAGTATTAACCTTACCAGTAAGTAACTCGTCTTTGTCACAATAAATTGGAATAAGGTTGTGTTGTCAACTTTTTGGCCACTTTGAGTCTTATGAACTATGCGATGCTGACTGTACCTACCTAGCTGCGTTGTATCTACATGTCAATAAATGTTTATATTTCTACTTTTCCATCAAAATTAGTAAATTCAATAAATATTATTCTATCGACAACTCTTCTTTGTCCCATCCCTAGTCTCCTATTCTGCCCTTAGACTACCATTGCCCACTTATAACCAAACCACATTCAATTTATTTGGTAAACGAAGTCATACCCAGCAAATCGGCACATCAATTTTGCGTAGGCTCACGATAATATTTCATAGTTATGGAGTACGTATGTTGACGCAATTTGAAATATAACCACAAAGTAAATGATCTATGGTTTGTAGTGTATATGATTTATCTAGAAAATAAAGACTGATTCTACAAAAAAGCGGTGATGGGTGGTGTGAACTTTCAGAGCTTTTGGTGCCAGATTCCAATCCTGGGAGCAAACTCTCAGCAAACTTATTGACGATATTTCACATTGTACCAAAAATAAATTAAAAGTGGAACCATCATCATTATTTCAGCCACAAGACGTCCACCGCTGGATATAAGCCTCCCCCAACGTGTCCAGATTGACCAGTTGGTAGCGGCCTGCATCCAGCACCTTCCCGCTACCTTTCTGAGCGTCACATACTGTCCAGTAAGCAAATAATAGATAGACTTTTAACATATTTTTCTGTTATATTCCCTAGTTAAGAAATATATAGGAATATAAACAAAGAAATCTCCATAATTGACCCTTGACCGCAAATACCGCGTATATGAAGTCGTTTTTGCGGGAAGAGCCCGGTTTTCGCCCATATTTCTCTCAATATCGGAATTTTCATAACCCCTGAAAGCTTCAAGTGTTAACCGAGGCGAAAAATGTTTTTTCTGTGCCGACGCGTGGAAACTTCGCGACCAGTTGAAAGATATTGAGTAAAACCAATACGTTGAGTTTTATATTACCTTGAGATTTTCTTCTCAAATATTAGCTCAAAGATGTCGGTATCGGAATGGCCAATCGAGATTCGAGAAACGCGAAATTGTACTCCATTGCCTGCTGGACTATTTTAATTGTGGTGAACTCACTTGTAACACAAGCATAATATTAAGCTTGCCACGGAACTAATATTTTTAATAAAAAAAATTCACCGCTACTGTAACTTTCGATTAATCGTTTTGATTATGCTACATGTACGAGTTTATGGCTTATCTGAGATCTCACCTGCGGATCATCGGTAGTAAAAGAGTGACGTGACGTAGACAGAGAACTCTAAAGGCATACAATACATGTCTGAAGCACATTTAAAGTCTCGCTGCGACATCTTGATGTTCTATTACTGCTACTCAGTTATGTGAACATACTCAGACTAATAAGTTCGGTTAATCTGGTGGTTTAAATGAAGTGTGGAGAGCCCACTGTTATTCAACTTCATTATAACTCAGCAAAGTTTGGCTTGCCGATTAAAAATTGAGCTCGGAAAATTTCAAATTCTGATTGGATTTTGAAATATCCTAGCTGAGAAAACTCGTGCTTGAATTCATTATCACCGCCTTTTAGCGTATTATTTCAGGATCAGTGTACGTGTGGTAATTGCCAGTTTAATTAATATATGCGCCAGTTCAAAGTCGTAGTTATAAACTAATTTTATGACTATTTATCTGTTGGTTATAACGGCTGCGTCATCTATCTGTGGATTAAAATATAAATTAAGCACATCGCTAGAGGCATAAACAATACAATGTCGATCAATTTATCGTATTTATTTGTACGAGTAATATCGTTAGTAAATCTGTGGATGTACTGAATAATTAACGAATTAATATTTAAAAAAAAAATGTTCCATTATTACTGTCAAAAAACGTTGGCATTATTACAAAATACATAAACAGACCATAAACAAGTGTTCAACGCCTATTTATCTTTTCGTAATAAGCCCTCTTATTTTTAACTAAAAATACACCCAACGGTTTTAACTCAGATCCTGCTCCCGGTTTAAAGGTTTATCCCTCTCACCCCATGATCCCGAAGCATAAATCTCCTGCTTTTGCCATAACCGTGGGCCACAACTAAGCACTTACTGAGCTACAATAGGTGCTCCCAAAACGAAACTAACGTTAAAAACCATTATGCAGCTAAAACTTCCTATTGTACCTAGAATAAATGTTGAATCACTGTGCAAAGCGCGAGTCACTGAAAACGTCTGCAGGTTTGGTCTCTGTGCAAGCGGGAAACTGAGTCCATTCATATTTCTGCTGATATTATTTTATCTCTAGCTAATATATGAGTATGAACGTGTAAGACTCGTAGAAATTAGGTATACCTAAATTGTAACAAAAAATACCAGAAAAATTACTCTATTAACTTGGACAATAAAACAGGCCGTTTTTACTGTCCAATACAGTTTTAAAACTCCACTGCAGGACTAGCTAGTCTTTTAAGCAATAAACATTTTTTGATGTTAATTTTAGATCCAGTAATTTATCAGAGATAAATGGAGGATACGGCCTACATTTCCCACGCTGGCCAGACGAGTTATTGTTGGTGGTCCTAAGACTCCACCTACTATAGACTCTACTCTACTCTATTTTTTATGGTTTCAAAATTGCCGAATCACTGTACAAAATACTAGCATTTACTTATTAGATACGTCATCATCATCATCATCATTTCAGCCATAGGACGTCCACTGCTGAACATAGGCCTCCTCCAATGCTTTCCATGTTGACCGATTGGCAGCGGCCTGCGTCCAGCGTTTCCCTGCTACCTTTATGATGTTGTACGATTAAATCCGTACGTAGTTGTAGTTGATGTAATTTTGTAGCTTATTGTACTGTCGTTTTTCAATTTGCATACGATTTAGTCCGCTATCACTGCGGCCCCACAGCGCTAGCTTACATTACTTATATGAAAAACATTATCTGGTCGTCGCCGGGCCGTATTGTCCCCGCGCCCGGAACGGTGCCTTTGTTCCATGGCTCAGGGTTGACAACTATGATATTTCATGAACAGGGGGTTAACTAGGGAATTGTCGTGGATGAACCTTGCAAGGTAGGCTACTTTTTATTAGGGTTCCGTAGTTATTAGAGGGTGAATTAGGTACTAAAAATAGTATTGGAAAGCATTCATATCCCAAATTACACGTACGCCACTATACTGTGATAATAAAATATTTCTGTGACAGACCAAATTTCTTGTAAGTTACTGATTGATTATATATTTGTTGCAGGTTCCATGAAGGTTTGGGCAGTAGTAGTGGTAAGACTATACAACCTTCACAAGTTTAGTTACATTGGCAGCCAAATTGTAGATCCTCGCTAAGTATTAAACGAGTTGCAATGAAGAAAATGAGAGGCAAGATTAGTCTCATAAACTGGAATCAGCGCTAAAACAAGTGAAGAAAGTAGTTAGGGATATTCTTTAAATATAAAAAATAAATGTGGTCAAATCCTTGCACGCTCCAGACCCAATTTTTAACATTGCTAGATGTTTCAACCCTGATGGACCGACATCTGTCCAGCACGGAACGGACCTCGCAAGTTACTCGAGTATTGTGCTCCGACGCATCGTTGTTTTCGGAAAAATTTACCCATTGTCTGTTGGAAACTTCAATGGCGTTTTAATGAGAACTGCAGCCAGGACACGGAACAAACCTTCCATTTTCACTACTGTTTTTGTTACAAAATAATAATAAACATTAAAAACATTGGACATAATTTCATTTGTTAATTTCAGTTGGTCCTTTTTAAATCGCAACATTACAACACAAATAAAACCAGAGCTAAACCTAAACTAAGAAGGCTATGATATCTCTTTTCTAGGCAAGAGTTAAAGTGAGTCGTAAGAAAACGCTGTTTGTGGCCTCAAATACAATTAGTCTTGTAAAAAACATTATGACCGATTGTCCAACAGAAGCCTTGAATACTTTGAATACTTGGAAACATCTTTATCAGTTTCCTTATGTTATTTTTCTTGGTATTAATTTACAATTTTGTACACCTGAATATACACGATACATTCTCGGTAAACTTTTTGTTATACCAAACACACATTTCCTGCAAAATTTCTGTGAAATACTCGAGTGAAGACCTTCTAATAACGATGTGAAATTGAACGTTCTCACATTTTGAAATTGTTAAAAGCTACACAGCAATTTGAATCATGCACTCAGTAGAGTGGAAGGACAAATCTGCATGAGAAAGCTCGTTTTGTCAAGGGATAATTGAAATACCTATGCCATTGCACTGTATTTCCATTCGCTTTCCAAATTGCACTCTATAATCCTTGTAGAACTTTCGGAGACTGAAATGATTATGTTATATTGTTATTACTATTATCAGCAGATCAAGCACCGCAAGTGGAATTGGATACGTCACACTCTCCGAAGGGATTCCCATCACATCACCAAACAGGCTCTGGATTGGAGCCCCCAAGGAAAACGCAAACGTGGTCGCCACACGGAATCTTGGCAACGCACTGTAGCAGATGAGGCGAAGAAAATCGGTAAGACTTGGAGCGAGATCAAACGCGAAGCTCAAGACCGAACTCGATGGAGGACTGTTGTGGACGCCCTCTGCCCCATCTAGGGGACATAGGACGTTAAGACATATCATTATGGATCATCTTCATCATCAAGTCACTTAGTCTCCATTGCAGGAGGACGACCCACTTGCAAATGCTCGCAACGTATTTACGCCCGTATTTACAAACATTACTAGGAGGTCTCACATTGCGCGTGGAAGCACAGGGTGACATATGAAAGAAACACAGAGCTCTATTCAACGCTGTGCGTTCGATTTGCTGGTTCTCGTTTGTGAATAAGGACGTTAATGTCTCAACGAATAACAATGACCTTCCCTCCGCATTGAGGGAAGTCCATGTAGTTTAGCTAGTGACAATAGTTAGCCATATAGAGCTAGCTACACAACCTTGATTGTTTCGGTTTTGTTGGCAGCGTATGTCCTAGCTACACAAGAGTTGCATTGATGATGCGATTCAGGAACGTGTGAAGAAATAAATGTCACCCGGGGCGAAAGCAACTACATATGAGGTTAAAATGGCTACTTACTGGTTTTATTTTTATCTGATGGAGCCTTATAGTTGTTTTCGCCCCGGGTGACCTTAATCAGTTTTGACCAAACTTATAAAAAACTTCTAAAACCTTGCAAATGAACACAAATGTTATCTTGAAACATACAAAAAAGTATTTCATTAGATAAAGGCATTTTCTCACCATTACAAAATAAAATACATTTACGAATATTACCTACAACTATTACAGCGTTTGATGTATGTATCTGAATCCATTACCAATTGAGTTTGGTGGCATTCGTTAATTTTGATTGCCTAATCATAATTTAGGTCATACTATTTTAAATTTTGTGCCGACTTAATAATTATTTTAGCGACATGGCAGAGTCAATTTGAATTTCTAATTCAACTAAATTGTGATTTGAAAATTATGATTGCTTATTCTTTACGCCCTTGAAGTAAGGTGAAGCTTAATCATTTGGACTATAAAAACGTAAAAATCATTTACATTTAAATCATTACAGTTTTTCAAATGTAAATTGACTTGTAAAAAATTAGCATATGCATTGAAATCCAATAAATCGATGCGGCCGATCGTGTTAAACGAGTATGAAATGTGGAAACATTCGGAATGACATGAGTTGGTGCTTACTATAATTGAGTCTCCATTATTTAAAAGCATTCAGTTGGAAAATTGAAATTATTTTTCAAAAAGTTAACAAAGTTCCAAGAAACGACGATTATAAAGGAAGAATATAAAGTTATTTGGCTGAAAAATTTCGTAAACAATGATATTCTTAATCAAAAGCTTTAAACTTTTACTTAAAAAACAATAGCCTTGTAAAGTTATGTAGGCTAAACTGTCTACAGAATTTTTTCACATAATTTATTAGGAACTAGCTTTTACCCGCGGCTTCACCCGCGTGATATTTAGTTTGTCACAGATTGTCATAAATTATAGCCTATGTTATTCTGGGCTATAAACAATAATACTGTAAAGTTTCATCATAATCCGTTCAGTAGTTTTTGCGTGAAAGAGTAACAAACATCCAGACATCCAAACTTTCGCATTTATAATACGAGTATTATAGTAGGATAGGATTGTTATTTTCAATCAAACCGAAAAAACATTAGGAAAAGTTTTTATTCTACACAAATTAAAAAAAACGACAACCACAATCCTTCTGACAGAAAGAGACTACCACATCACATAGAGATTTGCATCGAAATCGCTATGAAGTGATAATCACCAGTGGTAGGAGCCATGGCGATTGATATTCACATCCATTCGGGCCTAATATTGATTGGTAACATCCAATTTGGAGCGGTGATGACGATTTCATTTGGTATAATTATGACACGTACACTTAGTATGGACGGCAGGTCGAGCTATGGGCACATAATGCCGTTGAAATAGGGACGATTTCGGAAAAATTTAAAGTGCAAATGTAATTTTGTTGCTGAAAGTAGGTTTTGAATAATCCGAACTTGTAGGTGCCTAGCATATAAGTTTCTAAAGTAACGAATAGAGAAGTACCAGAAAATGCGACGGTGTTGTATCACCATCACGACAGCCGTTAAGATACTTACTTTCATATTGTATGTAAATTACCAAAGTGAGTTTTCTTATATCTTTGTGTTCATTTGGTTTGGTAATTTTTATTTCAAAACATTGAGTTATAATGTAGGTAGGTAGCTACTAATGTTTCAAAACGATTTAAGATATAATTAACATTTTCTTTTTAATCTCTAAATTGATATACCTAGGTATTAATAATATCTTCAAACCAATTTCATCAAAATAAGGCATAAATAATAATTATCCTTATAAATCTAAACATATTATTTTGTATATTTGAAATTTAAATTAATAGAAGCAAGCTCAAATGGCTGCAATACAAATTTCTCTAAAATATTATACTGTAATAATGAAAATTAATGATGAATTAAAATAACAAACTGAAATTGAAAATTGAGAATTTCATTTGGTACTAAGTATTAAAAATTAACAACCCATAATCAATATTGTTTTAATAATGTTAGCGAAAAATACGAAATGAATTGAATGAATCGTGAATAGAATACAAAATGCTAAAATGCTTGTTACAAAAACCACTTGAAGACGCTTGAAATAGCCTATTTTAAGGTCGTAAATATTGGCTTAACAGCGAATGAATTAAAAAAAAATTAGCTTATTAGCCCGACGGATTAGCAAGCTGAAGTGGCAATGGGCAAACACATAATACGCAGAGCTGACAGCCGATGGGGCAGAAAGTTTCTAGAGTGGAGGCCGCGTACCGGAAAACGCAGCGTGTGACGTCCACCCACAAGGTGGATCGACATCATGAAGGAAGGCGCTGGAGTAAGCAGCAGGTAACATGGAAAGCATTGGAGGAGGCCTGTGTTCAGCAGTGGACGTCCTATGGCTGTGATGATAATGATGATTAGCTTATTTGTGTTGCACAAATTTGTCTCGGAAAAATCTCGTGGTAAGCTAATATGCTTGTGTTAGGTTAGTACGTTCACCACAATAGACCAGCGGTGAAGTGGTTCGAACTAGAACTAGCCTCTGATCTCGAGTCGGCCAATCCATCTCCACCGTTCTGTTCATAGAGATATAGAGAAACTCGGTGTAGCATTAGAAATTCAGACACACAAAGAAATCAAAATCTGTGCTCATTATCCACTGCGGTATCAGTACACAACGTTCGAATAATCTTTAGTACTACGCTAGCAATGTAAGCTGTTTATATTATGACGTCATTGCTGTTATCATGGCTTTCACGAGCAATGTGTTCTGTTTTTGGGCATATTGCTGCGACACCGGCCCCGCCCCCTTGACACATCTCCCTTTAGTTTCTGTGATCTGTGGTTCTGTTAGTACTATTACTTTATACAGAACTCCGCCGTTGGGCTACTGAAAATAGCTTGTAGTTGACTAGCTGTTCTATTTGTGCTATTATTACTTTGCACAGGTCCTTTGTAGAACGTAACACAAATGGAATCGACAGCAAGGGAAGAAGTAAACCATTGATTTCTGCGTCAGATGCCATACACGTACAGTCAACACATAAAACTGTACATTTCTGTTGTAAAATAGCTCTTAAGACAACTACTTAAGATACTAATGTTTATGAATCTTCTGTCGTCTGTACAATTCGCTTAGAACATTATTTTAATAATATTTTGTTTCCTTGTATAAACTACTTGTATATCAAACTACAATCTTGACGTGAATTTAATAACATTTTTGCCGTTTGATGTTTGTAGTACGGAGATGGGATCTAATTTCAGTAATGTGAAATAAATAGACCTATTTATGACTAACTTTTGCCCGTGACTTCGCCCGCGAGAGTTTCGTTCTGACACAGAAAAATTAATAAAAACTAAAAAAGTTTTATCCCTGTCATTCTTTTTAATATTAACAAGAACAAGACAAGACATAATATTTCAAGTAAAATAGGTTTAGCAAACGTTTGTTTTTTTATGAATATGAGGGATTTTATATCAATAGGTATATACATCATGTAGCTTTCTATTAGTTAAAGAATTTTCATAATCCGTTTGCTAGTTTCAGATTTATTACTTCCTAACAAACTTACAAACTTTGCCTCTCTATATTAGTGTAGAATCTATGTACGAGTAGGTATTATAGAAAGGAAAAGTTTGTAAGTTGTAGATTAATTATATTTTTTTTTTTTACCGAGACTCTATCCGCGATAAAAAGTAGAACACAGTTAATTATAGCCAACTAAGTGGTGTATTCTAGCGTAGTTTGTAAGCATGGATGGCGGATGTTCGTTTACTCTTTCACGCAAAAACTATCGAACGGATTTTGATGAAACCTCACAAGCTTATAGCTTGTTTTGTGTCTTATCTATATACCTAACTATTATTTATCGAAATTCCTGCGAAGCAGTGAGGAGAACCTTACTGCCCCATCGGCTGTCAGTTCTGCGTGCTATGTGCCCTGCTCATTGCCACTTCAGCTTGCTAATCCGTCGGGCTAAGTCAGTGACTAGTTCGTTTACGGATCTCCTCATTTCTCTTAAAGAGAGGAATTCCTCAACTACTTGTAACATTCGTACTAAGTGTCAATAAAATATTTTTCATTTTCATTTCATTTTCGATCGCATTAAGAAATACCGAGCAAAGCCCTTTCCAGCTTGAGCAGGAGTTTAGAAGCTTGTCTTAACTAAAAATTATTTTAGTTGAGACAAGCTTCGAAATTATTTTCGGTTAAAGTGTATTAATAAATAAAAATATTTACAAGCTCCCTTTATGGAAACGTTAATGAAATGTAAACAAGAGCCTAATTATTTATTCACGTCTTCATAAACATTCTGTCTTGGCAAGTTACTGTTTTCGCCTCATGTACAATGGGAATGGCTGAGATATTTACTTTGCTGAACCTAAGTTTATTTAGGTACTTTGACCATGAGATCTCCGAAAACAGTTCTGCGATTAAGAAAATATATGCATACTGCAAGCTAAGTGTGCCTTACGTAAATTTAATTTGTAAGATTCCACTTACTGACTATTTAAGAAGGCAACAAATACATTTATTATTTGTGTGTGGGGTAGAGTTTTTTGGCCGCCAATAACGGTAAATATTTAAAAAACCTTAAAATACAAAAATCATCATTCGGTCATAGTTTCTTCAACTCCTAGAGCACGACCGGCCCTCTCTAATTTTCTGCGACAAATGGAAGATTTGGTGTAATTAAGTACCTACATTACCAACGGTTATTATAGAATTAAAAGTTAAGAAAGAGAGAAAGAGTGGTTACTTAGTTGTGGATGTTTTTCAAATACATTACCTACCTATCCACTACCACGGCTTTTTCATATAAACATGCTCGTAGAAATTTTTCCTTTCCCACAGTTCACAGTCATACAAGTATTTTTCATATAAATAAATATGCTCGTGGAAATTTTCCCTTTCCCAAATTGGATTTCACAGATATACCTACTTCCGCATCCATGATTATAAAACGAATAAGTATTAACAAGCCTTCATTATTCGCAAGCTTTTCAATAAATACCTTGCTGTACTGTAATGAACAAAAGATAAGCCCCACCCGCTTTTGATGCTCAACTTTTTAATCTGTACTCACGCAGTATGTACTTTGTGGGATTAGCAATTTTCAACCGATATTGAGGCACATTTTTCATTAAGTTTTACTCCTTTTATATGTGTTACGTAATTAATTCTGTAATATTCTCACTCTACATTTGACTCTTTAATTCGTCGTCTACGCCGCAAAGGGGCAAACATCATACAAACGGTCAAACATTTTGTTGTACACAGAAATGCCCCGTTCTTCAGGCATTATGTTGTCTTTTGCTCTCCTGTATAATTTTATACGGTTCACACTGCTTATGAACTCAGTCTGTGGAGGAGCACTGTATATGGTCGCGATCCTCATCAGTGAGGCACCTAGGAAGAAGAAGAAGTATAATTTTACAAAAAAGGTTCGCCCCTTTGTAACGTCGATGAATTGTCTGTTAAGTTTGACACATTGGTATTAAGTTAGGTTATTATTAATTACAGGCTATTTTGGTAACCATTTATTAATTAAAATACAAGTTCTCTCATCTACTTATTATATATAAAAGAGTCGGTTGTTCCACCAAGCTACGAATAGACTGTAAGATGTGAAAATTTTGTTCATTATTCACTCATTTGTTACACAGGCCCGGACTTTGTTACCTTCGGTGTAATTTCCGATTTAAGATGTCAAAAGTTCGAAGAGTAAAGCAACACTCTACTCAAGAAACCTGGAAATCCCAATACAGAAAGAGCCCTACTGAAAAGTCACCATACATTGTGTTCATGGATGTAAGTTTTATAAAACTTTTCGTTAAATGTCAAAGTACCATTGTAAGTTGTTTTTTATTTATCCACAACGAGGAAGCTCTTTCGAGCTTGTCTTTTTTGACACTTTCCTAACGTAGTTAATAATAACTGTTTAATCGTCTTTTTTAATTTATTATTACCTGATCCTAAATCCCTTGGCCCTTGCCAACTAGCTGCTACATCATTTTATGAACAGTTGAAGAACAAAGTAACAAAAAATCAACTTATCATATGTATATCATTTTATCAACAGTTGAAGAACAAAGTTGTAGGGCAGGTGGGCCCTTTATACGGCCCTGGCAATTTCCTACCTGTGCTGTGTGAAGTTTCTCGTAGAGACGGGACACGTGGCGAAACTAACTTTTAATGAATAACACGTACTTCGTACGTCGGAGTTGGCAAAGTATAAAATTCTACTCATTTGCACCAAAACTCGGGCTGGGATTAATTTCTAATGAAACACCGCAAAGTTACATGATTTTGTTCATAAATCAAAGTTTAATAATTACAAAGTTTTTTATTTTCGTTCGTTCATTCGTTTCAGCCGAAAGACGTTCACTGCTGGACAAAGGCCTCCCCCAAGGATTTCCACAAAGACCGGTCCTGCGCCGCTCACATCCAGGCACCTCCTGCGACGTTTTTTATTTATGAGCAAAATAAAATCTTAGGTCAAATAGGTTACCGAAGTTTTAATTTTAATAAAACCTTTTTTTTTTAAGTATCATAACACCCATCATGGCTGCTCCTAAAATGGGAGAAGGATTATTGTACCTCTACAATTACCTGTAGTAATTATACCTTTCAATTTCATTGATATGATGATGATAAATGAACATGTTTTGAACATCAAACGTACTTACGAAACAGGTGGGAATGTTGTCATTTGAATACATATCGCAATAATGATAAGCAATTAAAAATAAATTATAGGCCAATAAAAAGGTACTTGAATAATTAACAAATGCAATTGTTTAACGCAGCGTACTCATACCCCCTAATAATCAAAGTTACACCATAGTTGAACTCTGGCTTAAATTGTTATTTAGTATGGAAATGCCATTTTAATCCAGAGTGTAGTGTGTTAGGTGTAACCTACAGTTTTAATCCTACTATGTCGTATATTTGAAGATGTTTTATTTACTTTTGGTATTTTATATAAAATCCACCCACGTGACAGGCTCCCACTGCGTACAGCAGTGGTGTGGCAGCTTACTTTATTGCAGGAACCGCAGAAAATACCTCAAAATTTATATTTTTTGTGTCACAACAGAAACCGTTTTTTGCTGTGCCCTTGCAGGGCGTCACATGTATACCTCTATTTTGCAACAACATATAAATTGTAATGTGACATGCAATAAATGTTTTTGAATTTGAATTTGAAAGCAAGAACGTTCCAAACTATTTGGGACAAGCCTCAACACAGGTCTCGTAAAACCGTATGTAATCAAACTAAGATATTTGTTAATTACAGAAGATAATTGATTGAACAGTGAACGGCGTTGGATCAATAATTAACTCTTTGTTGGCTCTTGATAGGTTTTCGATCAAAGCCGCGTTTTAATCGAATCAAGCCGCCTTTGTTTCGAGTTCGATCAGTCATAAAGATTATTTTCACTACTACGAGTGTGCATGCGTGTGGCGAAAATTCGAAGGCTTAGATTTGGGTTACTATGTAGCTTTAGAGGACAGTTTTGGCTTAAAACAAAAAAAGTATTAATTTACAAAATAGGTGTGCCAGTGACTAAACAATTCACTGTCGAATTATCGCCCGTATTCACAAACGATGCTTGCTTAAGTGTAGCAGCAAATCGAATGCACAGCGTTGAATAGAGCTCTGTGATTGGTTTTTGTGTCACCCTGTGAGTCCACGTGCACTGTGAGACCTCATAGTAATGTTTGTGAATACGGGCGTATGTCGTTTATCGATACTCTTAATTAAGAGGTGAGAAATTCAGTAAATTTTTTAGTTTGAGCCAAAATTGCCAACTAAGAGACCAGCTTCGACGATATTATAAAGGAGAAAATAACTATCTTTGTCTGTTTGTATACTGTATTTGCTCAGCTAAATTCTAGTCCATTTAATAGGTACTGGTTATTTATAGCTTTCGGTGTTATTAGAGTTGTCCCTGAAAACGAAATTATTTTTGAAAAAACTTATGTAAACTTAATATTTTTTACTAAAATCGTTACTTTACTCATCAATATTAGAAAATCCATTTTCATCATTATCTAAACTGTGCAAATACATACATTTCCACCCCAGTTTTTCGCATCCAACAAAAATACACGAGCAAATTGAATGGAACGTTTTAAAAGGGTTTATATGAACGCATAAATCCCTTCGTGGTCATCCCGATTTACATTGTATATTGAACGGTGACGTCATCAGGGCGGATTACTATGTCCATTCCGTGTGTCAATATGGGATATAGCAAACAATGTATGTTTGGTCGCGGACTTAGCAAAAAATAAGGATCGTTTTGAAGAGGGTATTGGAATTTGCATCTTTGAAAAACGTTTTTGGAGTGTTGTGTGAGAAAGTTCCTACTGATTTTTAAAAACAATACAACATACATCTGTTTCCGCAATTTATTACACCGATCTTGTCGCGACAAGGAAAATATTATTGGCAGGTAGTTGCTAATTGCTCATAACATAGGCCCCCTTAATTGATATTTATTGTCCGTGGTGCATAATCTTTTCTTAAAGGTTTGTTTGTCAACTGTCACCCGCTTTGCAATGGAGGGAAGTTGAACCTTAATTTCGAAGTCCTCCTATGTTCTTCTGATTAATTTCGTTGCGGGTCCAATGACAGTTTAACTTTCCCCCGGGACAAACTTGACCTTCATTGGTTGGGTTTTTGTGGCGGTCAAGCTGTAGATCCTGGCTACACAGGAGTTGCAGTGGTGGGAACGAGAGGTGGGAATAGTCCCGTTATATTTAGTAAGTTACCACGCCCCAACATAACTATAAGAAACCGAATCTTAAATTCAAATTAACAAGGCTGATATCGAATTACAAGGAAACTTTAATGATCAGACAAATAATTATAGGTATTATTATTTTTACAGACTCATCACTCATCATTTAATACTACGAAATATTGCTACGGACGCTACGGCGTAGCAACAGAATCAAACATCTTTCTACGAAATCGCTACGAAATAGCGTAGCAAATTTTTCTATAATTTAATATTGCCAACAAATAAATTTAAATGTAATTTATCTTTTTCTAGTAAATTATTAAAAATTTTAGAGTGTATAAAAAGTCGTCTAGACTATAAATAAATGTGCGTCAACAAAAACTATAATTAGAAAGAATATTATACCGATCGGACGCCTTCTTCAATTTATATTAATGATGGGACGAAAATGGGACGTACAGTTTACGCTGAGCCGGATGCCCTTGTCACCTTATTTTTAATTGTTAAGCTGTGTTAAAGTTGTATTTTTTTGTTATGGTGACAATAAAGGTTTATTTATTTATTTATTTAAAATAATATTTATTTCTATTGAGATAAAAATATCTTTCGATGGTCTCTTAAGGAAGTTTTATGCGTGACCTAATTATATTATGTATGCCTAATCGCTAGACCATGGTTCAATTCCAGGTTGGAACATAGATTATGAAATGATCTTTTAAGCCTTTTTCTATACCAGCTTTCTGTTACTAGCATTAATCACAATGAGAAATAATCTATATTATTTAAAACTTTCATGGTCACTAACATAATTAAGGTACATGGTAGCCCGTCAATTATGAGAAACTAGCTGACCCGGCGAACTTCGTACCGCCTTAGCGTAGAGATTTTCTTTATATTTTTTTCCGTAAAAACCTTGTACAGAGTATTGGAAAACTACAAAAAAAAATCAGCCAAATCGGTCAAGCCGTTTTCATGTTATATCGTGACAACGGAAAACGAGTTTCATTTATATATATATATATATATAGATAATCTATTTTGGAAAATTACTTGACTTCATCGACGTTTTTGCTTGGATAACATACATCTGCAGGCCTACTTACTCCTTAAAATGTTACCCGTATTTGCATATTAATCTATCCCTTTCTGTTACAAACAGTGAAATCCTGGCATGATTGACCGAGACGTACCAAAACGTCATTAGAGTTGCTTTGCAATTATGACTCTCGTAAAGGTAGCTGGAAGGCGCTGGATGCAGGCCGCTACCAACCGTGCGATGGGAAGTCATTGGGGGAGACCTATTTTCAACAGTGGACGTCCTCTGGCTGAAATGATGATAATTATATCTCTCATATCAAACGATACATGCAAGGACAGGCGACATAACTGAATTATTACAAAGTTCACGAAATGTGAGCTACTCGTGCAATATAGTTCGTAACCGAGTAAGAAATAATAGTTAGTCTCTCTTGAGAAAATAAAGCGCGTTTCACACAGTGACACAACGACACTATACAAAGAATATGTGCACATGTGTGCCCAATGTCCATAGCCACTTTGATGGGTCGCTCCCAACTGGTCAACCTCGAAATCATTAGAAGAGAATACATGTGTAATTTTTTTTTTTCGAAATTGCACAGCGTGCTGTGGTGAGGGCTATGCTCGGTGTTCCTTTACGAGATCGAATCAGAAATGAGGAGATCCGCAAACGAACTAAAGTCGCTGACATAGCCCAACGGTTTAGCAAGCTGAAGTGGCAATGGGCAGAGGGCATATAGTACGCAGAACTGACGGCCGATGGGGCAGCAAGGTTCTGGAGTGGAGGCCTCGTAATGAAAAGCGCTGCGTAGGACGTCCACCCACAAGGTGGACCGACAACCTCATAAAGGTAGCAGGAAGGCGCTGGATGCAGGCCGCCACCAACCGGCCATTGTGGAATTCATTGGGGGAGGCTATGTTCAGCGTTCAGCAGTGGACGTCCTATGGAAGAAATGATGATGATAACATATGGAAGTTTAAGTTATGACTTTTATTTCCTAAAACAATCAGGTTGCTTACAATATAATATTATGCATGCTGTGGTTATCGTTTGTGTGGGAGCAGTTAGCTAGAGACCTTTGGTTTGATTTTTTAATTGTGTTTAATACTGTATCTCATGTTGATAGCCCAATAAAATAAATAAATATCGTCTCGACAAGCGTTACTGTGTGAACGAGGCTTTAGTAATTCCTTGTCCCTGGAGACTTGTGTTCACCGCGACCGGGATACATTTGTACGTCTTTACGACTATTAATTTGAGGTTTCTCAAAGGGCGAACGACTATTCAGCTTCAATGTGTTACAGTGTTACTAATTGCTGGCATTTAGTGTAGATACGGGCTTAGTTTACTGGCAATAATTGGTGTAATTGGTTTTTGTTTCTGTTATTGACTGTGATGTTATATTGGTGTCAAATAGGGTCTTCATTCGTTCGTTTGTTCATTTCAGCCGTAAGACGTCCACTGCTGGTTAATGGCCTCCTCCAAGGATTTCCACAAAGACCGGTCCTGCGCCGCTCGCATCCAGGCACCTCCCGCGACCTTCACCAGATCGTCGGTCCACCTAGTGAGAGGCCTGCCCACGTTACGTCTTCCGGCTCGTGTCTATTAATGAATAGGGTCTATTTTTATGTATTTTTCGTTATCATGAAAGTATAAGCTAGATTAAAATCAGCTACATTGTTTTCTGCTTCTCAAAAGCCTACATTGTTTGTCTTAACGAAACTTAGTAAATCAGTAAGTAGATTTACCCCAGTTTCTGAATTGTGATTTTTAACTTGAGCGTTACACCCATTTTCTAAGTAATTTTATAAGTAGTAAATGACTTAGAGTGAATTTATGCTTAAGTAGAAAATGAGAAGCTTAAGCTAAAAATCTTACTTCAGAAACGGGTGGTTAGTATAGTAACTCACTTTTATCAGTTAAATGGCCATCAAAAACAAGAAGCGCGACTTAACCGCTACAAGACGCTGAGAAACTTTCAAATTCATGTTTACACAACGCGTGAAATATTAACCGATGTAAATTTTTGTTACCACTGAAAAAGCGGAGCTAATCTCGTTATGAGCCGTAATTCCGCTGAAAAATAGCGGCCATCTTGTCAAGAGAGCATCCATTTTGTACCTGAGCGGCTGTTTGTAAAGCTGGGTGTTCATTAAGTGACGTTATGTTGATGTTCATAACACGCCGGTGTGTATGTAGGCTAAATTCAGTAATTACTAGAGTAATAACTAGATCGTTATGAATTTAAAAGGTCTGGTTGGGGTCAAGGCCAATATTGTGATGCTTTTGGTAATGGACGATTAGCGTTTTGGCGACGGCATTAATACTAGGTAATCGTGTTTTGACAACATACTCTGTTTGGTCAGTTACTCGTCGTCTAGTATAATAGTGATTAAATTTTCCTAAAGAGCCTCGATGCGGGCAGCGCAGGACCGTTCATTGTGGAAAACCTTGGGAGAGGCCTTTGTCCAGCAGTGGACGTCATTTGGCTGACACGAACGAACTAATTACGTATTACGTTCGGAACATATTTGTTCGAGTCATAATTTATTTTTGATATTTTTAAGAATCTTCCTATTTCACATCCTCAGTGACAAGGAATGTACATGTGTATTCATTAATTTATACTAGTTCTAACTAAACAATGATTTAAAGGGCCATTTCCTTACTGCTTATTAGTGATAACTTTAACAAGAGAATAGTCACATTTTAGAGAAACTGCGCCCATACACACGCCACCCCAATGATGACATCATAAATTCATTATGTTTTGGCAAAAGAATAATAAACTTTACGATTTGTTTTAAAAGTTTACCACGTTTTTCGCGTCGTATATTCTTCATAAATGCATGTACGCACTCCACAGCGCTAAATATGTAATGTGTGCTCAGCTTTAAGATTCCTTTCTTGCAAAAATGATGTAAAGTACACTGGTAAGAATGACTGTACATAAACTTAAATACTGGCATCTTATATGATTATGATAGAGGCGATTTTGCAGCAAAAATGTAGAATAACTCGTGCTGTCTACTGTATAATGGTATTTACTACCATGGGTACATACAGGTGAGATCACATTAAACTTGACTGTAGCATGTAATACGATACTATTTTGACACTAAACTTTTATAGCATGGTTTTCTATCTGTATGTGTAATACGAGATTTTTAGTATATCATATTTCATGTACGACGTTGAGAACGTATCTATAACACAATATAAGCACCAATAAAGTAACTTGCTCGCATTTGATTTATTCACCCGATTTTCCATACACAAACTTTGAATGTAGGTTGTATAACGACGTTACGCAGAAATTGATTGGGCTTAGAACAAAGAGAAAATCATAGATAGAGCTTCGTAATAAATAATGTTCGACTTGAATAACTTTGTATTGTTTGTTATCCTAAATAAATAGGAAAAAAATACATTATTTGTACATTCTGGGTTACCCGTGTACGCCAGTAATGTAGAATTAGGACCAATCCCACTCTTACCATGGCTATCGAGGCGAGGCGAGTTAGGCAGATATAAAATAGTAAGTATGCCTTTCCAGCTCGTCTGCCTAAGCGTGGTAGGTAGGCCAATGCCTTTGGGAAATTAGATAATTAGAGAGGGTCTCTCCTACAATGGAGATCAAATAATCTGATGATGATTTCGCACACACATAAATTAGGAGAGTTAAAGTTGGTCACTCAATAACTTATTATTAGAAATAGTTATTTGAATGGGAGAGAGGAGCAGATTTGAGACCTGCAAAGGCCTACGATTTATTCATCAAATAGGTATTTGTGTCTTTTAACGTGTTATAGTCATTTGCCACGAAGTGACGAATCCGTCACACTGTCTGTTTTATTTCTACGCTTTCGTCGTTCATCACATGGACTACGGACCCTTATTTACACGACTTTTTATCTTTGAATTTTTTATCAGAACCTTCTTTGCGGTTATTTGTGTGTTTCCCCAGTTTTGGCAATATTTCTTTGGTAGGTAAGCCTTTTTTGATGAATTTATGAAGTGGAAACGTGATTGAATTACGTAAAGAATAAGAAATGTTTGATATAAATGCCTGTTTATACATTCAGGAAGCTATACAAGTACAGTCGACAGCATATAAGATAAATATTCTAGCAAATAAATTATTGAATTTAAATTTGAATATAAAAATAGTACCTACCTATTACAACCACTTTAAACGTGTCCCAAATATATTTTGTCTGCTTATCATTAATATTATTAAATTAATATTTATTTCTTGACATTCTCGCCTTTCGCTTGCTGGGAAAATCCCATTAGAGACTGTTATTTTTTTTCAAGTATAAATCATTATGATTTTACAGAAAGGTGAGAATGCCAAGAAATAGTTATTAATTTATACATTAAATAATACTACTGATAAGCAGACAAGATATATTTGGTTCCTTTGGTTTATTACCTTCATCATCACTAACCATAATCATCACTTTAGCTTATCGCATTTTTAAGGCCTTAATTTGGTGCCAAATACCCATTTTTTCTTTCTTTCATTTTTATCGTCCTGACACTGCCATTTTTCAAGGTCGTCTGTCCATCAAGCAGGCGTCCTACATTTATTACCTTCCTAATAACTAAAATAAGTACCTACACGTTTACAAGTCTATATTTATAATCACCTAATTTCATAATTAACATGGCGGGCGCTAATTACAAATTTATAATTACTTCGCCAACAAGTCTGTCGCCATAAAAACGCGTAATTTCCATACTTATCTCGCAGGCTGTTTATTTTTATTGGAAAAGTTGCTATAATTGCCGGAACTGTCGGTGGTTTGTTTGTGTTCGACAACTCCAGAATTAACTAGGTGTCCACTCTGGAAATATGTAGATTTCTTCTCATGATATTTGTCTGTTTCACTCCCTCATATGTGTACCTCTAAGCGTGGAAGAAAGACAGGTAGAGCCGAATTAATCGAAATCTTTTTATAGAATAGATATCCCAAGGGTTGGACGAATTTTTTTTTACTACTTAACTACTTATTGGTTTTATTAATATACTAGCTTTTGCTTGCGGTTTTTCCCATAGAGTGGAGTTCGTTCTACACTAGAAAGTTTTCTACTCTTTCTCTTCATCTTAGTCAAAGTCTGTTCCTGTCATTTTATGTATTAAACCATAATACATAAATAAGTCATCAAAATTCTTTCTACAATAGTTTTTGCGTGAAAACAAACTTTCACATTTATTATTCATATTTTTAAATAACTTTAAAAATGCTGTCAAATAGAAAAACATCTGATCCTAAGCATGTTTTAAAAAGTTCTAAACAAAGGACATTTGAACAATTCCTTTGTTGACCAAAAAGGGTAACATTTAAACGAATTCATAATTCAGTTTGGTGTAAGTTATCTCGTGGCGTTGTTAGGAAAGTTAAATTGGGCACAGTATAATAAGGGACAGAATGTCCTATGTATAGTGAATACCACAGAGCACAGAAAGTAAAGGGAGATATGATAAGGGGGCGTGGCCGGTGTCGCAGCAAAATGCCCAAAAACAGAACACATTGCACGTGTAAGCAATCATGACAGCAGCGACGTCATAATGTAAACAGTTTACATTGCTAGCGTACTGATACCGCAGTGGATAATGAGCACATATTATTTTGGTAACTGTGTGTGTGTGTGAATTTCTAATGCGACATTGAGTTTCGAATTCAGCGCATTAGATGGCATCTCTCTACATCTCTATTCTGAATACGAATAGTAAGTCCTTATTATAACTACTCTGCACTTAACTAACGTAAGTCACGATAGCCGAACGGTGAAGGGACCGGACTCTAAAAATCTCATAAAACTAATGTATTTATGCAAGTAGGCTTTTAAAAAGTACTTTTACACATCCCAGTACTAACCCTACCACTGCTTCAGGACAATAATGGGCCAGTGCTGAGAAGAAGCAGCGCAAGACTGGCCTAGTCTTCACATCATCCGAGGATTGCGCGTTCAAACCTCGCTGCCGCTCGACCATTGTGGTGAGCCCACTCGTAACACACGTAAAGCTAGGTAGCTAGGTAGTACGAGGGGCTAACGGGACTATTAGTAAAAATAAATAAGTAACATCATAAATCATTGGTCTCCGCTGCAAAAACACCCCTGTCTAATTTCACCTACGTTCTAAAAAGGCAAAATGTCCATGCAAAATTTGAGACTCCCAGCACTTGCAGTTTCTGAGATTTCGTGGACGCTTTTATAAATATAGATGACATAAATTACATCGCTTATGACAATAGCGTTAAAAGAAACAAGTTTAAAAACCTCCATTAAATCATTTAGGAGTGACTTTACCTTTCATTGTTATATTAGGTATGAGTGAAGGCAAAGGGCGGAGGGCGATGCATTCTTTATTTTTTCATTCTTCATTACATAATTACCGTTTTGTGACGAGTTTCAAAAGGCCTCGGATGACTCGCCATTTTTGCCGGCTTGAATAGGCGCGAGATGTTTATAAAATAAAGTATAAGTTATAAAAAAGGATGACTCATCGTTATTAAAAATCTATATTTTAATCGAACTCCTTCGTATTTGTTTTGTGTCTAAGTAGGCAGTAAAAAGGTCATAGTTTTCCCTATTGATTTTGTGCGTAGTACACCCCCTAATCAAAGACTTATAAATCGTTCTTACTAATCGTCATTTTGCTCATAAGGAGCCTCTACATGTCTCATAATCTTTTTACCCTATCAACGCTTCGAGACCAACATTTGACAAGTGCTGAGAAGAAGCGCCGCAACAAACTCAGTCACCACTGTCTGCCGGTCAATATAAATAAATAGAAATAGCAGTAGTAGGTACATTCGATTCAGGAGCAGTTCACTGAATTTACCATGCATTCTTGTATGGTGTATCTTATAATCAGTGTATAGAGAGTTCCCTGGATGATAAAATCCAGGGTTCAATTTCCAGAGGAGACACATTGCTCCGAGTTTGGTTATGAGGACAATTTGAAATAACTTGATCCGGTACAAATAATGATTCAGTTCTTCGAACCTAGAGTAATATAGACTTGAAACATCTTGATCCTGCAAAAAGAATATGATTTCGTTTCTTCGAACATAAGTTCTTTTAAAATTAAACTCACATTTTCTTTTCTTAGTCCTATCATAATGGCAATCAAGCCATACAAACAAAATGTGTTTAAAGCACAACATGTTGTATTTGAAAACCATTTATTACAGCGAAAAGGTTATGAAAGTTGTCCTCTGAGACAAAATGTTTGAAACAATGTCGGAACGCGTCATTGACTACCGTCGTTGTGTGTATCATTCCACTACATTTCACGGATGTCGGAAAAACTTGGACTTTTCAAGTATTTTGCTAAACAAAAAGGAATGTAATGTGGCATATCACATTGGAAGGGATACTTTTAGACTAGGCTCAGACCACCGATTTTTAGTTTAGTTGGCCGATAGTTGGGCCCGATTTTAATTTGTATGAAGAATCGGCCAAATTAAATCGGTGTAATGTGCGCACTTCCATACATGCCCATACAGATTAAGAGCCCGACTAAACTATAGGCCGACGAAAAATCGGGGTCTGGCCTAGGCTTAGCATTTTATTTTAGTAACATTAGCATCTCATGACGTTAATTAGCTGGGCCAGCGACATCGTAAGCAATTATTATATTATTATCGTAAGTAAAAAATATTATCGTAAGTAACGAAAAACGCCTAAACTTGTAACATAAAAAAGTTACCGTTCACTTGTCTCCATCTTTTGGGAATTATTGGGTCTTTCACGATTTGCAGTATAAGACCAGTCAACCAGGTTCTCACTCTACACTATTTCTTCACTTAACTTTTTCCACGAAAAAACATTAACAAGTACGGGTCATTGGCCAAAGTTTAGGTTCCCCACATAACAAATGTCACAATAAACCAAAAATAAAGCTAACTATGATCGATGTGACAAGATATCAAGAAAGAAGAAAACAAGTGACACTCACAATACTTCCAGCTCGCCAACTTGTTTAGAAGCCTGGGTTGTCGCCGGTGATTGATGGGGCGTGCTATCATTTTAGCTGGAGGCCGATTTTTCGGAGACATTAGCGGCAAAGTTTCGCAGAGCTTGCCTCCGTAATGTTCTAGACAATACAAAGACGTTATGTGGATAAGAATGGCTAATATTGTTAGAATTGGTCAAGTGTCTATTTAAAATAATGTAAGTTAAATTCGCAACCAATTCATATCCAAGTAAGTAAGATAATAAGTGCAAGCAAAAAACATTACCCATTTTATTTAAACATTATACAGGGTGTTTCTTGTAAGGTGTCAAGCCGAAGGCAGGTGATAGGTGAGGACTAGACCTATCGATTTCACCCCCATGTATGTTCTACGATTTTTCATAGTTTAGAAGTTATCGTCAATTTTGTGATTTTTTCAAATTGTATGACCCAGTAGGCTTTAAATTTTTTTATCTTTTTTTTGGGTCGACTTTTCTCAGATTTCTTTTTTTTGACAGATTTCCTATTAATTGCAGATTTTTGAAAAAAATAATCANGTAAGGTGTCAAGCCGAAGGCAGGTGATAGGTGAGGACTAGACCTATCGATTTCACCCTCATGTATGTTCTACGATTTTTCGTAGTTTAGAAGTTATCGTTAATTTTGTGACTTTTTCAAATTGTATGACCTAGTAGCTTAATTTTTTTTTATCTTTTTTTTGGGTTGACGTTTCTCAGATTTCTATTTTTTGACAGATTCCCTATTAGTTGCAGATATTTGAAAAAAATAATCACCTTCCTATCTTTGATGCAAGATACAAAATTTTTGCTAGAAACATAAAAAATATGCTTTTAGCAGAACATTCTAAAATTTTCAACTGAAATGTATGAGAAAAAAAAAGAATTTCCATAGGTCCAAAATAATTTAAAAAACTGCGCAGTTTTCTGAACTTTCATAATAACACAAAAAAACATGTACTTAATAGGCCATTATTTTCTGTAATCGCTCTACTAAAGTAGTAAGTCAGAGATTCCGTTACATGTTTTTGACTTTCTTAGGACTAACTAATGTTTGCAATCCACTAAGTGTACGTTACGTAGAACACGTTTAGAGACAATAACTGAACAGAATATTTTTTATCCACAACGAGGAAGCTCTTGCTCTTCATCTTGATCTCCCCTGTATCCCATTGCTACCAAAAGTTACAATTTTTCTCTTTAATGCAATAAATTTTCAACACTTCAAGCTTTAACACTGTAGCATCTTCTATGGATTTTGCAACAGATACATAGTCCGATATACTTTCTAATGTATAAACTGTATACCTAACTAAACCAACGCTTAACATTATCTTAGCCAAACCCCTAAGCAGAGGGAAAGGGAAAATATTAATTAATTACGTAACTGCTGTACCTTTTCATTGGACTTCCTCGTGGCGCGAGGATATCATTTTTCATTTGCCTAAGCTTTTCAGACTTCCAAAAATATTTTTAACCTCATTTAACGTTAAATGATGAATGAAAACCTTTGTTATTTAAACAACGTTTAAACTCGATTCAAGCTCAGATGGAATGATCTATTTGGCATGAGTCTAAATACTTGATTTGATTTATCGAAATATTAAAATTCATAATTTTTTCAGCCACAGGACGTCCACTGCTGAACATTGGCCTCCCCCAATGATTTCCATATTGGCCGGTTGGTAGCGGCCTGCATCCAGTGCCTTCTTGCTACCTTTATGATGTTAAAAATAACCAATTAAAACTTAATCAAAATCGTGCCTCTATGTTTCAACTGAATCAAATTTACAACTTCATTCTGTAAACAGGTAACTACGCACCTAAGTTTTGACAGCAGCTTAACCAAAATTAACCAACCAAAGAATATTCAAAAACCTACAATATTCAGTACAGTATTTCTAAACATGCAAGTCTGTCCCAGTAGATATTAAACGGCTCATTTTTCCGTTATTCGTACAATAAAATCCTATTATATCGCTGTAATTCAGCCAAAGTCGCGTCACGCCTTTATGACGTAGATCCGTTGTACAATAACATCGCGTGAGCGAAGCAACGCTGCTGTCTGAAGTTTTAATCTACGGCACTGGTTCTCAAACACATTAAATAGTTTATTAATAGTTGAATGAGGAAGATGTAAATCAAAATTTATTCCCCTTTTTCAGCCCTAACAAAAACTTTAAGCTAAAATAAGACTAACTGTGAAAAAATTTTGTTGATATCACGAAAATTGAATATTTTATAAGCAAATCAATATGGGAACGCGCGAATACTGATAGCACCCCTGGAATACGAGCGATGACGTCACACCGCTCGTTGGGCAACGACGGACGGGCGGCGCGGGTGCTAGCTGCGCTCTGTAAACTTATTTTCGTTCATTTCGATACATTTTTTATTCATATTAACCGTATCTGATGCCAACCAAAATAATCTTCCGAAAGTAGATTTACTTATGGTTGCGGATACTTTCAGAAAACATGCAAAGTACCTATATTATTGCAGAAATCCAAGTGCTAAAACTTGCAAGGTAAGTGAACCTATTATTATGGATGCAATAAATAATTGAGTATTTAGTATTTACGCTTTTTGTAGTATTTGAGGTAGATTATAAAAGTTCTATCTAGTTTAAAAGTAAAAGTAATAGTGCTGTCAGTCNTCTTCCTCATTATGTAATAGTCTGTTGCTTTATGAACGTAACAAAATCGACAGATAGTGGTGATTGAGTTTGTTGCGATGCAGCTTTTCAGCTCTTACAAAATGTTTGTCTCGAAGCCCTCATAGGGCAAGCTGTTTTTTTTTCTCTAAATATTATATTCGACGATTAAAGATTGACTTTGACTTTGCTGAGTTTATCAAAAATATTAACTTATTTTGTTAAATGGTGATCCAAACGGGACAATTTGAGTGATGGGATACTTTCAGAACAGTAATTAATCCGGATTATGTATTTTTTATTACTCACCATCGAGCAACATCAATCTCGTAACCGCACGAAAATCTGTGTGCTTACCATGAGTTTACGTTGGGTGTGCTCGCTAGCGAATATGTCAAAGAAATCTATGAAGATTTTAGTTCTTTAAAGTATCCGCTACGGGAGCTGTACAATATGTCGTACATTTCATGTCATTTTTTACGCAGTCGCTAGCGAGCACACCTAACGTAAACTCATGGTGAGCACACTGGTGATTCGCAGTCGTCAAAGTTGAGCTTAGTTTATATCAACAGATTGAGTATCTATGACAAAAGATAATAGCAGACGATGGAAATAAAATTCCATTAATATTTCGCGACTATTATTCGATATTTTGCGTCAGAACAAAACAGTAGTCAGAAAGCTTTCCACTTTGAACAGCTTTGTGCTTTGCGAGGCGATAATTAAAAATGTAACAGTACAGATAATGGAAGGGTGTTGTCATCATACTAATATTATAAAGCTGAAGAGTTTGTTTGTTTGAACGCGCTAATCTCAGAAACTACTACTACCTACGCTACGGTCCGATTTGAAAAGTTCTTTTTTGTTGAATAGCACATTTGTCGAGGAATCCAATAGGGGCGGAGCAGTAAAGAAAAATATTGCAAAAACGGATTATTGAAACCATTTTCACGCGTCGTGACGAAATCGCGGGCACAACTAGTCAATTTAATATTTTAAGCCTTTCTGTACTACTCTTATAGCCAAAAGATTAAAGAAGTTTTTGTATAAAAGACCGATCTTCGTGTGGAATGAAAATGCATGTTTTCATTTTCAGTTATAGTAATAAAATATTTTAAATAAGACTATCAGGGACTTTATAATTTGTTGAAACAGGCTCTTGTAAGAGATTTTTTCCACGGAGACATTCCGTTTTTTTTTTTTCAGAAACTGATTTTTGCAGAATCCCATTTCATAGTACGTATTTTAATATCATTCACACGAACATCCTTTTTGCAGTGTCTCGCAAAAACCGATCCGTTAGATTTTGAAATTTGAATTTCAAACACTTGTGTGTTCACATGACAGTTTAGTTTTGCCGGATCCTGCCTTTATTCCCATCCATCCCCTTTACTGGGTCCTGCAATAGTGAATTGACATGGGAAAGGGCCCTTATAGAGTAAATTGAAGACCCAAAAATAAAACCCTGGTCGTAGAAATGTAACCAGCATTTCGATGCAGCGTGCATTGAAATTTTATGCTCTTCGAAATATTACTTTGATATTTTCCATAGGTACTTCACTCGGAGAAATCAAACAATGTAAGATTCAAGATATTTCAAATTCAAACGAGATACGACTGAAGTGTGTTGGTGTGAAGGCTGCAAATGCAAGAATATCCCGTTTTACTGTCGCATTGCAACGATATTGCAATCGATAGATCGAAAAGGAAATATCGACAACTTGTATCGATATGATAACATCTTTGATAACGCCATATTACGAGTATTGATGCGAGTGATTTTATGGAACACTTAACATGATTTGAGGATATCGTATTACCTATCAAATGCTGTCGATAAAAATGTTCTAAAAATATTTTTCTAGGTTTCAAAATGAATACGGAGGTATTTAATTGTCTTAAACTTTCATGGTCACTAACATAATAATTACTATTAACAGTGCCGAAATATCGGAAAGTCAAATTTAAGGTGCATGGTAGCAATCCCGTCAATACTCGTAATTTTTAGAATAGAGAGGTAGATCCATTACTTATTTTACATCGCATATAATCGACATATTTTTAGTAGATGTCGATACTGTGGTACCTAATACCCATCACTATTTTACGTCCCCGAACGAACTGTGCCGATAACTCAGTTATACATATTAGAATAAAATTGAATTGCTATTGGATTTTTCATTTTTCAGTCAACTCTATTGATTGCTGCAGTGTTTGTATGCGTTTTTTTGTTTAGTGGTTGATTTTATTCACTAACTTCATAATAGATAACTCGATTAACGATTCACAACAGCCTGATTCTGGATATGAAAAATCTAGATTATATTTTTGTACATGTTTAACTAATTGTAAGTATATCAAGTTTTTATAGATGCTAATCCATATGTTGCTGTAGGACCTATGATTATATGCTTTAACGTATTTATTTAATTTTTTATTATGTCTAAATGAATAGAGTCATCCAGTTTCCATTTATCTATTCTCTCTCAGTCTATTGTGGTCACCGCTATGTCACAATATATCTTCCAATCACATCAAGTAGACAGTCTATCTTTCGGGGGCGATGTATCTTAATACATCAGGGCTCAGGTGTAACGGTTTGCGTCATAGGCCCGTAGTCAATAAAGATATGTTATGGCATTTCTTATTTTATGTGGCACTGAGTTTATTACGGAGTTTCTTCTCAGCATCTTATTATGTCTCAGATATTAGTTACTTACATTTGAAGATTCTTAAGTCCACTTTTTTAAATGGACTGGCTTTAATTTTGATATTCTATTTTGGGTCAGGCCAGTCTCAAGTACCTATACATGTGCTTATTTAAGCACGTTCAAGTAATCTATCTATATCATAAAAACGAAATACTATTCACATCTATACTTACTTATAATAAATCTGTAGAGAGGTAAATTCTGTACATGATGTATATTTTCAAAATAACTATCAGGGGATGATTAGTGATCGATACTGATGCCAAAAATGCAATCAGTAAAATTTTTGTCTGTCTGTCTGTAAGTTCCTTATAGAAACAAAAACTACTCGACGGATTTTAACGAAACTTGGTACAATTATTCTTCATACTCCTGGGCAGGTAGTATACTTAGGAATTTCCACGGGAACGGGAATTAGCGGGAAAATCCTTTTGTATGAAAAATCTAAACCGCGTAAGATAGATGAAGGGGGTAAAACGGGATCCACGCGTACGAAGTCGCGGGCGGCCGCTAGTTCACTGATAAATCACGAAATTACAAAATATAACACCTACTTTGAAAGGCAGGTAGGTTCTTTACAGGGTGTAGACATCCGCTAAGAACGGATCTTACGAAATTCCACTCCAAAGGGGGTAAAGTCGCGGGCGGCCGCTAGTCTATAAGTAAAAGTTACAAAATAAGGTGTACATTCTGATATTGCTTATTTCTCTGAGTTGCTTTGAAGGTAGTAGAGTTACAAAAGTCTAGCTACACCCTCTACAAGACACATAAAATAAATTTATTATTTGGAAAAGTCTTTGATTTGTTTAATGTCTAGTCCACAGCATAATCAGACAACATTTTTATTGAAAACCATAACTTATTACAACTACGACGTCATTGCCCTTGATATGCTGTCGTCTGTCCCCAAAACATGCAAACCAAGCCGACCTGAAATCATCGGATAACACCCACATTATTCAGTTCCATGAAATATACATGAGTGTGGATTAGCTTTTTGCCTGTCGCGCAAATGAGAGCGCGTTTTACATTTTTATTACTGTAACACTCTTTCTTTTGAGTCGAAACTAATTTATGCGCAAGTTACTTAACTATTCGTTGCCACGGTTATAGTAGTGTGCGTTATAGAAAAGTAAATAAAATAGCAACTCCTTGGATTCACAAGAGAAAAGGCTGTGTTCAATAGTTAACTACAGTTATTTTTGTGTATTTATTTATTCTAATTCTGAAAGATAGTCAAGTTGTTAGATTTATATTTACTTTAACCTAACATAAGCAATTTTATGCTTATGAAAACTAAAAACCCTGTATGTTGTATTATGTAAGTACTTTGTAATGAAATAAAATATTTTGTATTTGTATAATTTGTGTTGATAAGTGACAACATTCAACACACAAGAAATAAAAAACTTACAGAAGTCACAGCGGAAAACGTATTTATCATACACTGAATGAGTTTTAAACATATTTTTAAGAACTTCTAAAACCTCACAAAGGTCACTTTTATATTCAAGGTCCAAAATGTATTTATTTGTATACGTAGAATATTTTAGATAGTTAAGTGCTTCTTATAAATGTTAGTCCAAAATTTTAGCCCTCATTAAGTTTAAAATTTTAACTAACTCGGAGTCTGCTACGCCACCTCATTATCACATAAATCGACTACCCTAATCACTTCTAATTTAATAAGACAGTTAACTAGCACCTCGGAATTGGCTCCGTCAAGTCAAACAGTGACGTCATCACTCCGTTAGTTCCATGAATATGAACAAACGACGTCGATACATCAGGCTTGCTACTTGTTTGGCTCATCCATACTGGTTAACGGAATAAAACGTAGAAGCTGAAGATTTAATCTAAAGATTTGTCATGGTACATAAGAGATCTTCAAACAGAATTAATGAGAAGCGAAGGATATGGACGCAGGCCGCTACCAACCGATCAACATGGAAATTATTGGGGGAGGCCTATGTTCAGCAGTGGACGTCCTATGGCTGAAATATAGTCTCATTTAAATAATGAAATATTTTTAGATTATTTTTATATTCAATAGTATCAAAAGAAAAACGTACGAAAGTTTTTGGCCATAATTTTCACACGCGATCGAAAGAATTTAGCGAAAAAATATCAATCATAATTTAAAAAAGCAATCAAATTATGTTTATTTTCTTCTACTGATTCGTTCACTGATACACGCTCATGTAATATTTATGTTAAAGCAGGTGAAATGAACACCTCTACGTATGTAGTACACTTTACAGTTATTTATATTTGCATGCCAAAAGTTTTGGAGATTAATTTTCATTTAGTTCTTAGGTACTTTGTGGTTAAAGACAGCAATTTGATAATAATGTCACGTTTGAGCTGGTTCCATTCATGAACATAAGGCAAATGACATTTTATTGTTGAAAATTTTTTTTATTTGACAAGACCTGTACCGAATGACTATCTAAATACAGTGGGTCTCTATCTTGCTGCTAGAATTATCTATTCTCTATGTACTGGTTTTACTTAGCATGACGTGTGGATTGGAATAAGTGATAATTTATACAAGATTCTTTTAAAATCTAGTAGTTTGTAAGGTAGGTACCTATGTCATTTTACACTAAATCATGGCAAGCTCTTGTGTCGCTAGAGCTGTTAAATACAAATAGTAGTTTCATGAAGTTAATTATAATAACTTTTCAAAGAAATCCATTAGGTACTCTATCAACAAGATTAGAATTCGATTTTTGCTTTGATTTAGTCTGCTTTGAGCAACTAACAGGTATTTAAGTACCTAGTGAAGTTTACCTAAATAAAAATATCTACGAAATTCACTTAGGCGATTATCACACTGCGCCGCGCTCCGCCGCGGTACGCGGGACGACAGATTTTTTAATCATTATATGCAAGTACCGCAGTTTGTATAGAAAACACGCGTGCACAACACACTGACAACGCGTTTGCGCGCGGGATTCGTTATATGTCGCCACGCGGACCGCGGCGAAGCGCGGTGCAGTGTAATAATCGCCTAACAAAGTAACTGGCAGATCACACATTGTAACATATCCATAAACACGACTTCGAACTCGCCCTGAATAAATCAACGCGGAAAAACCAAATCACACTTCGACATCCGACTCTGAGCCTTAAGCATCAACATACATCATCTTACGCGAACATTTTTCTCTCCAGATTTGTTTTTTCGAAGTGAAAGGAATAAATGGTGCGAATTAGGGTGCAAAATAGCTGAGTCGACTCTGTAAGTCAAGTTTGAGACCCTACTATACAACGCGTTCTATATTTCAATGTATATCTGTCTTCCTCAGTCAATGCGAGAGTAAACGAGACAAGCATAGTTCATGTAGTTTGTAGGATAGGCCCCATGACTTAATACGTTGTCTGAGTAGACGTTTTGCGACGTTCATTTGTTATTTTGAAAAATCACAATTTATGTTTATTTATTTTTAATGGCGATACGTAAAGCTGATTGTGCGGACGTCAAAAAAGACGTTTTCCACTGAAATCGTTATTTTTCGTTTCTTACAGCTGTATTATTCATATTTCCTAATGAGTCAACTAAGTGCCATTAAGCAACGTAAATAAGGAATTCAACAGAAATTCGTATGCGGAAAACATTATTTCACGTTGATTTTCTTCAAATCTGTAATATGCTTGTTTACCTTCACTTAGCGAAAAATATTGTTTAAGCAATATTTTGCAAAAAATAAATAGGAAGTAACTTAGGTTTTACGATTTGATTAGGTAAAATATTTTTTTGTATTAGATGAGTTTGGTATAGTCAGCGTTACATAGTAAGTTGTGACATCCAAAGTAGCCAAAAAGTTCGTAACACGTCTTTGTTACAATTGGAATAAGGTTGTGATGTCAACATTTTGGCCAATTTAGGTGTCACGAATTTAACGCCGACTGTACTAAATCAAATTAAAATCCACGATCGTACTAGCATAAATCTAGATCTATCGCCAACAGAAACTTAGTACGGTTAGCAAAATCACGCGATTTCGGGGACTATATTCTGTCAACCGTGCGGCGATGCGAATCTCGCACGCGAGTTTGTCGCACGAACCAAATTAATTCACGATAGTTTTCGGGTAAGTACAGTAGGCAAAAAAATTTGATGATTTTATTAGCCTGTTGCATTCACTGCTATACTCTTTTTTATACAAGACAAGGCAGGTATTTGACCGCAGTCGCACCTGATGTAGACTCTCTGTAAATATGTTTTTGATGCTATGATGCCCACCGTAACCGAATATTATGCTCATATTCTATTCGTAGATAGGTAAATCCCTCACTATATTATAATGATTTATGCATCAAACAATGATAATAAAAAAGTTATTTTGCTCTGTTTATTAAGAATCTACAATAATTTTATCATGATAGGTAACTAATAGCAATATTTGTTTCCGAGGATTCTAAGAATTTTGAAGGAATAATATTTTGTAATTCTCGGAAATTCTTGTCGTTCACATTTTCAAAAGATAGACAGAATAATTGATAAATTGAATCGTGGCTTAAACAAATAGCTGAAATTCAACAGATATTTTGTATTGTACTTTGAAATAAAATTTAAGTGAACAGAGTCATAAGCGCTTTACATTACCGACTGTACCTACTTCGTAATTAAACGGTGGTTTCACAGCGAAATATGGAAGTTCGGGAAAACCACGACCTAACCAATTTAAAGTTGCCAATTTTCGATTGAAAACAAACCGTTAATACTTAGCTATTTCACTGAACTCTATTGAATTTATCTGTTATCTTTGCAACTTAAAGACTACACACCAAGCCCAGTGGCTTGATTTTAGCGTCTTCATTTAATAAAAAACGACTTGTATCATCATTCTGACTCTTAAATAGACATCATCAATAAAAGCAATCTGCTTGGGACCACGGCTGCAGCATAGCAGCCGAAAAGTCAAACCGTGAGTACATAAACATAACTTAACTCATTAATAAATGTCGCGTAAGACCAGTGTCTTTCTATTTAAGTCGAAATGGAACGTGAAAGTTAAAAATCTTATATTATTCTCACTCTGACTTTCTCATGTATTTCAAAGAGGCACCCAAAATACGGGCATGCTCGTTTAAACCCACATCGTCTTATAACACAACAAGTTGTCACTAGATGGCGCTGTGCTTATTTAACTCACGGTATCATTTGTTTTTTTCCGATTAAATAAGTAGGAAAGTAGTGCTGATTTAGTAGCTTCAATCGCAATTGTTCAATTTTTGTATGGTCTTGTCGACTTGAACAAGACCGTAGTTAATAACTTAGCCACCCCGAAGGTTAATCGGCCAATATTTGGGTCAGGCTGTTAATCTGTATGATTGAATATGTATGGATTTGGTATCGGCCGAGTCGTTTAATCTTCTCAAATTAAATACACTCGACATCAAATAAATCGCACCTCCCGCGACAAGCATTTTCAAACGCATGCATCCCCACTTCCCACCAATATTGGCACCATTTAAAAGCCTAGTTCTAACCTTCATTTCATTAAAGGAAAGGTTTTTACCCCAAAAATGTGTCTTTAGACGGATCTAGAGTCACTTCTTCAAAAAATAGGTAGTTACGCTAGAGCCAACTTTTATGGCTATAAAACTGTTAAGTTGGGATTAATCGCTATCCATCTGTTAAAGAGGACACGTGAGATCATTATTTGGTGTTATAACCATAAAAATTGGTCTCATTGATCCCATAGGTGGGCCCAAAGTGAGGTATTTTTTCAAGTCACATTTATGGATATATCGCACGTTCATAATCAAACTGTCACTATACAAAAAAGTCGATTTTTCAGGAAAAGCATTTGAAATGCTCAAATTTTAAAACCTTTGCAAAATGAGCAAAATGCTATTAAATGTTTTGTTTTTTGTTAAATACCGGTAGTGGCTTGTTTGGCTTTTACGGAAATATAATTATCTTTCAAATTATTATAATGGTTTATTTAATATTTAATTTTTTCCCTAAAAATAGTGTCACTTTTCTACTAAAATTGAGACAGTGACAGTTTTCAATTAAAAACATGTTAATGTTGTATTATTAATTCCGGTAGAAATGTCACTATTTTCATATAAATTTGACGATGAAAAATTTAAAAATGATTATTATTAAATAAAACTAACATAGAAAAATCAGTGATTTTAATGAACTTAATACTTAATAATTTGGATTAAGTGGTACCAATGGTAACAGTAATAAATGTAAATTCTCGATCACAAATAAATACGTTACACACATGAAATTACTATAAAATTACATCACATAAATCAACTTCTTAGAAAATAAGGTACTCTCTTGTTCAGGCAGCCTTTAAACAACAAGAACTTGATGACCTCGATGAACTTGACGAATTAGATAGTGATTTTTCATGGGAAAAAGACTCAGAGAAGTAGGTTTAAATTCTGGATCATTATCCAGCGGCCATTACCTCTGCGAGCTATGTGCCCCGCCCACTGCCACTTGATTTTAGCGATTCTGCGGGCTATGTCGGTCACTTTGGTTCTCCTGTGGATCTCCTCATTTCTGATTCAAACACGTAGGGAAACTAACTGAGCATCCCACGCTCCATTACCTTTTGGGTGACCTCTCAGATTCATAAAATATCACTGGCAACGCACACTAATCAAACTTTTGTCTTGAGGCACTGCGGTATTTCGGACGTGAGAATATCACGAAGCTTCCCGAACGCTGCCCAGCCGAGTTGGATTGACGATTGACCTCTTTCTCGAAGTTGGACCTACGTAACTGGACTGTTGGTCCCAGGTCAACAAACTTTCAAGTGTAGAGTCTCCAGACAAGTGGATACTACATGGACATTTGACATGTTTTTTGTCTTGTCCATATTCATTTTCATACTCATTCATTAGGCCCAATTGTTGAGAGGCTCTACTTAGGCCATCGAGCATTATGCCTAGATCTTCCACAGTCTCAGCCATGATTACGACATCGTCCGCAAATCGAAGGTGGATTATGTACTCGTTGATATTTATGCTGAATCCGCTCCAGTTCAGAAGCTTGAAAACATCTTCCAGGGCGGTGTTGAACAGTATCGGAGATATGACATCTCCCTGTCTCACCCCTTGCTGCAACTGGATGAGTTTCGAGTCCTGATCCTGGAGACGAACCGACATTGTGGCGTTTTCGTACAAGCCTGTCAACACTTCGATGTATCTATCTATGTCAATTTGGCACCGTTGGAGAGACTGTAGCACTGCTCAGATCTCGATCGAATCCAAGGCTTTTTCATAGTCCACAAACGCTAGACAAAGTAGTAATTACCTTGATAATTTCTTTGATTTTACTAGTGTTTGGATTGCCTGGTGGCATTTTTGTTAGATAAAATTATAACTACTTAATCATTTAAAAATCTTTCTTGTTGTTTTAATATTTCACTATTTGGATAAACACAATATTCTACGAAGTGATGAACAATATTTTTAAAAATGTAAGATAAATATTGTCACTTTTTGTTTTAAGGCGTTTTTCGTATTACTTTATTGTGACTTATCTTATGGTTTTGGAGTAAAAGCGTCTTTATGCTAAAAATGACGTTTTTCAACACAGAGTTTACATAACTATCACGGCGTGCCCGTCCAGATCCCGTCACTACTAAAAACGTGTCACTGTTACTCACAACAAATGCCGGTTTTCCCATTAAACTCCATAATGACACTAGTGATATCTGCCGAACTATTTGAGCTTTAAGCGTGGGATTTTTACAGCATGCACTTTTCGCGGAGCGCTGTTAGATGGCGTTGTTAACTCAATTTCTCCCAATTTCGTATAGTGACGGTTTGATTATGAACGTGCGATATGTTAATCATTTATTAAGAAATTAAATGTGTTTTTCTTTACGGATATTTATTGAGCTTTCAAATAACACCAATATTGTTGGGGCACCATGATTGTATCAGAAGAAAATCGTTCAAGTTCGCGTCGCGGAAGGTGCGGTTTATTTGATGTTGAGTATATAAAAATGAATCGTAAAATGTGTTGGTAAGCGCATAACTCAACAATACGCCTGGACCTATTTTACCAATTCTTTTTTTCAAATGTTCGTTGAAGTCCAAGGATGGTTTTTACGGCGAGATATTCTCAATGTGCGTCCACGCGCACTCTGAGACCTCGTTGTAGTGTATGTAAATATGGGCGTAAAATCATCTCGATAACATTGAAGTAGATGGGGAGACCGAGGTGATTTGTAACAAAGAGTTGTGACATTGTCGATTTTTGGAACTTATTAACTAGCGAACTTGTAACAGTGTGCGTTTTTTTAGTTCAAGTGTTGAGCTAATTAATTATGTTCGCTGTTGCGAGCACGCTGATTCATTCAATAGTTAATAGGATTCTAAAAATCGACAACGTCACAACTCTGTTACAACAGGAGAGTTGTGACGTTGTCAATAACGATGACGTAGTTGAAACCCTACTTCTTAGTTTTGAAATTGTCTCTATCTCACCAAAAGGCGTGCACACCCCAGCGAATTAGTCGTGAGATCATGTTGGAGCTCAATCAGTGATTTCCAATTCGGTGTATCCCAATAATAGAGTGCAGAACTCCCGCTCCGAGGCAAGCGCAGCGGTATGGAAACTGCAGGCAGAGGCTTAGCACGAACCTTTCAGAATATAGATAGACTAGCTGACCCGGCGAACTTTGTACCGCCTAATTATTATTACTGAGGGAAACAACTCACCAGCAAGTTTCCATGACCATGGCGCTTGCAACGGTGTCGAAATATCGGAAAATCAAAATTAAGGTAGGTACATGGTAGCAATCCCGTCAGTAATAATAATTATATTAGTGACCAAGAAATTTTAAAACAATAAATTCATAGGTACCGTCGTACCGCCTATGTTTCTCAGAAATATTAAAGGATAGGTCCAGTAGTTTCGGAGAGTATTCAATACAAACAATCAAATCTTTCCTGTTTGTAATATTAGTGTAGATGTAGATATAGATTTAATACCACACAACACTGTCATTGTTAGATACCAATGGAAATGATAATTTTCAGTCTTTCGTATCGTTAGAAAACGAACCTGGAAAATAAATTATTTGAAAAAAGGCAGTTTAAATGTCTTTTCCAAACGAGTAAAACAAGCAAAACAAAACACTGTATTTTTCCATTAATTGAATTCTATTCTTGGTTAGTACTTAGTATAAACATTCAAAGATGCCTTGATCAGCATCGCCCCCAAGGCTTTTAAGAATTTTTGATTTTGTTGTTCTTTTCAATTTTGCGATGTAAACATGTTTTCACAAGTTAAAAATATTTTCTAGCGAGCAAAAGTCGCCTCTTAATCAAAATTTTTAAAGGAACTTAAAAAAATCTTGTGAAAATTGGTGACATGAAAAAATCGAGCTTAACCTTAGGCAGTATTTTAAAAATGTTTTCACAAGTCGCTCGTGCTAGGGCCCTCAACAGGCATAGAACGTATATTGGATCTGATTTCATCAAATGTAAGAAAACAGATAATACCGGAGAGGAACTCTACGAGGTATTAGGTTCGGGAAGTTCAATATTAACATTTTGCATAGATTTAGAGAAAATGTTAACTTATTTTACTAGCTAAAACTGACGGACTCTAAAAGGAAGGCGCTGGATGCAGGCCGCCACCAACCGGCCATTGTGGAAATCATTGGGGGAGGCCTATGTTCAGCAGGGACATTCTATGGCTGAAATGATGATGGTAATGAGTACCTATACTAGCTTTGGCCTAACTTTCATGCACGGCCATTTTGTCAGTCTCATGAATTCGTCGTCCTAAACATGAAAAATGATGAGTGCCAAACATAATAATTAATCATTGCCTTTTTTGATACTTCATTTTTTGCGACTATAATTAACTTTTTAAAAAAATAAAACCGACTTCAAATGCGTGAACACAAAAAAAACTAAAAATTAAAAATATTGCGTATAAAAAAGTTCATCCCCAATTTTCCACCCTTGGGGGTGAAATATTTTCTTCAAATTCGCATGAAACCACCCTTTTGATAATACCTATTCAACAAAAAAAATAATCGTTCAAATTGATTTATAATCGGCGGAGATATTGCGTATAAAAAAGTTCATCCCCAATTTTACACCCTTGGGGGTTGTTTTTTCTATTATTAAATTTAAATGGGACCAACCTTGAGGTATTACCTATACGCCGAAAAAAGATTTGTTCAAATCGGTTCATAATTGGCGGAGTTATCGCGTAACAAACATAGAAAAAAAAAACATACGGGTCGAATTGAGAACCTCCTCCTTTTTTTTTTGAAGTCGGTTGAAAAGTAGTTTAAACCTTCTTCTACCTAATTCATCTCTTCCACGAAATCAATTAATAAGTCTTAGGAAGGATTCGACCAAACAAGAGTAATTAATTTCAGAATAAACTTGTCATTTTGACATATTTCCTACTAGCGGCCGCCCGCGACTTCGTACGCGTGGATCACATTTTACCCCCTTCATCTATCTTACGCGGTTTAGATTTTTTCATACAAATGTTTTTTCCCGCTAACTCCCGTTCCCGTTGGGATTTCGCAATATCCTGTTGTAACTAAGCTTTAAGTTTACTAAGAGACTTTCATGCCAAATTTCAAGCGTCTAACTTAAGCGGTTTAGATTTTTCATACAAAAGGATTTTCCCGGTAATTCCTGTTCCTGTGGGAATTTCGGGAATTCTTTTCTTAGTGCACCTCTACGGTACCTAAGCTACGTC